>NC_088647.1:6585574-6590574 GCF_964019385.1 Sycon ciliatum
TGAAGTGGTGTTTCCAGTGCACACACACACAGGTGTAAAACATAGATGAAAATGAAGGGACTTAGCCATGTTGCGAGGCGGCAACAGAGAAAGCGAAGAAGGATCATTGTAAACTATCAACAATTTCATCGTGGAGATTTGGATCAGATAGCACGTGCTTGAAGGCAATAGAATGCTATGAGATTCTGAACAACGTTGAGCTGAGCTATGTAGTTCCTGCTCCTTGATGATCGAGCAAACAAACAAGGATTTCTGTCAGGATTCTACTCACACATTTGGATATGACAGGTTGTGGGCAATTCCGCGCAAGAATTCCAGTGATGGTCTGCCTTCAAATGAGCTTACCAGTGCTCTCAGCCGTGTGTCGCGATGTTGGTACTTGGTACGTTTCTTGGGCGGTGCCTCGCCTGCAACAAGACGCTCGAGCGTGTTGTCTGTTGCCTTTTGCTCCGTCTTCACTCCCTCAAGCAACTTCCAAATAGTCTGATGACTACATGTAATGTTTGAAGAGAAACTGAGATGCCAACCCTCGATCTTGTTGTTGGTCCTGTCGTCGTTGTTTAGCGTCCGCTCGTGCACGTTCCACAGCTTTGGGAGGAAACGAAGGGGTTCTACGCTCGCCGTTCTGCCTAAGTTGGCCGATGTAGTATTCTTCGAAGTAGTTCAACAGCGGATCCAGGCATCGGGGGCATTGCTGTCCAGAACTTCAAAGTAGTCAATGACATCTTAATATCTATGTACGGAAGCTCCCATTGACAGCAGAGGCCCTTTCTTGCAAGCTCCCGGTGTTCGCTGACGACATGACGTTGTATACCAGCAGACGTACACAAGCTGAGGTCATCGCTACCGTTACTGATTCGTTATTTGCAATTTCTGTGGATCTAGACGAGCTTGGGTTGCGCATTGATACAACAAAGACTGTAACTTTAATGATTTCTAAGTCTTCACAACCCCTCTCAAATCCAATTATTTTTAACCAACAACCTCTGACTCAAGTGTCTAGCACGAGAATCCTGGGAGTCATTGTAGACAGTGATGTTTCTTGGTCTGGTCACATAGACTTTGTCGTTAGGAAGACTTGCACAAAAGTTGGCGCTCTTCGACAGTGTTTTCGGCAACTAAGTTTGAAGGCAACACGGCAGTTTATCCTCTCTGTTATCCTGCCTGACTTACTATACTGCTGCTCTTGCTTTGCAATGAAGCTATCCGCCAAGGACCGACAGCGACTCTCGTCCGTTTATCGTCGTGCTGTACGCCCTGCTTGTGGCTCGAAACTACAAGATGACGTCATGCCGCCGTTAGCTAGATTGTCGATTGATCCGTTTGAACATTACCTTATTCGTAGCATTGCTAAATTAATCCATGTTAATCATGTCGTTTTCCCTCTCCGAAATCTGACGGACCTTTTCCCTCAAGTTTCAACCGGCCCTAGGACAACAAGAAGCTCTTTTAATGCTGCTATTGCAATATCTAAATTCCGGACGACTGACGGTGTCAATTCCTTTTCAAATCGTGCTGCACTGTTCTTTAATTCTTTGCCTGTGGAGTGGCGCACCCAGCACCGCACTTCTACATTTGCTAAGCACCTTCAGACCATGCTAAAAGACGCAGCGTCTTTTCAGAAGTATTTTGATCTTCTTTTCAGCAAACGGCCTCATTGATCTGCATCGCTTGTATTATATACCTGTGTATACTGCTTACTGCTGCTTTATTGTTCCAAGTATCAGTTTAGTTTAGTTTAAACATTTCTTATTAGGCCACCTAGAATTAATTCGTTGTGTCGGGTCACTTCACTCATCCGTACCAGGGTCGGTCGGTCGGGTTTATTTTTTATTTTATTATATTTTTATTTTGGTTACTGCCACGCGCGCCATATATATATGGCCATGTGCATACATAATATTGATAATATCGAATAGCTTTTGTCCATCAAGCCAGTCGATCAAATCTAGACGATCCAGCGCCTTCAGATCTACATTGTAGGTCCCCAGCTAGCTCCAGGATCAGATCTTGACCTTGCTAGCAAACGAGTCCAGGGGCGTGCTCGGCCCCCCAAGTAGGGGGGTGCACGGGAGCCGAGGGGAGCCCCCCCCCCCCCCCGGCAATTTTCTGCAATTTGTTTGCAACCTTTCTTGAATTTTAGAGCATATTTGCATACATTACAATTGCAATTACCCAGATTGAAATTTTTTGGGGGTTGCACGTGCCCCCCGTGCCCATCGCTGAGCACGCGCCTGGAGTCTGACGAGCAGCTCTCACCAAAACTTCTGTCAATGAGCGACACGGTGGCGGAGCTGATGTTGTTTCAGGACCGATCGCGGATCGGAGAATACAACGTCGTCACCAAGCGCTGCAGCCTGTCATTTGGCTGCTTTTGACTCTGACTCTGTGATCGACGTCTGGACTAGTCACTGCTATTATTTTAGGACATACTACTAGCTAGCCTAGTCATGTACGTACATTTGCATACACAATAAAAAAAACATTTTGCGGTCGGGTGAAAAAAGACGGTCGGTCGGGTGACCCGAAACAGCAAATTTATTCTGGGTGGCCTTATTATTTTTCTCGCCCCACACCCCTCTACTCTGTTATCGGCCCTCTTAAGAGATGTGTTCATCACTGTTGAGGCTTCCGATGGAAAAGAAAAAAAGAAATACATCTCCTGTTGGCATAAAGGCGAGCGCCGGAATCATTTTGCATGCAAGAGCGAACTCCGCGTTCGTGGTGTAGAGCTCCAGCATCTCTGCATTGCGCTGGATATGTCGGTACACGTTCTGCGAAAGGTGAAAGAAACATCCAGTGCACTCGGCGTCAGGAAATTTGGACTTGATGGCATTAATCATGCCTAACTCGAAGTCCAACATCACCGTGCTGGGATTGAGATCTGGCCTGCTGTCCAACAAAGCCGACAAATATCTCTCGTAGCACAGTTGAGTCTTGCTTGGAAGCAAGGCATACACGCGAGGGATGTTGGTACCCTGATGCAAGCCATGGACAGTGTATAGTTGGAGAAACAGCCTCGGAACAGTCTTGAATGTGCCGTCCACGTACCACGCGTCCCACTTCTCTAATATGTCCAGGCCTTCCTTGGTAGCGTACACCAGGATGCGGTGATCCCGGACGCAGCACCACTGTCGTGCAACAAAAAGTCGTCACCGTTCGCCGTGGTGGTGTACTCTTGAGGGATGACGAGCTCCGTTAGTGAAGTCGGATTTGGGGGAGCATTGCCTGCTCAGACTCTCATGCGTTGAGCGGTCCTTTTCAGAACACTTTCGGATGGCAGACACCCAACCGTAGCAGGTGAAGCAGAGTTTACAGCGGCCGTGACAATTTGATGCGTGGACTCTTGCGATGTGGCAGCCCGCGAGGATACTTGGTCCCGTACTTTGGCTACGTCCCCACGCATGGCATCCGGAGCATGAGTGTGGTTGCCAGTTACCGCCGTCACCAGCCCGTGCCTTGTCCTCATTCTTCCCTTGCAGCTCAAGGCATCCTTCTCCTCGCACTTCCAGTAAACTACTCCATCCTTTCCAACCTTGTCCACAACGTAGCCATACCCGCGGTGAATGAGCTTTTCTTTTCCACGCTTGGTGGTCGTCTTGAGATCCACTTCCATCATCAGTTCTCGTAGTTGCTTGAAGAACATCAACAGATATGCCTTATATGGTTGATTGTTTGGAGGGCACACCTATATGTAATAAAGTTTTTGTTTTGATCCATCTGTTAGAATTGCACCACCACGCTCACGCCATGGAAAGCTTTCGCTCCCTTCACTTGTTTGTGTCCTCGCCCATGTTCGCCTTGCATTTGCACATTTCCCTTCCCCTTCGTTTGGTTTTGTTAGGTATAATTAGAGGTCGATTTCGTGTCATTCGACGAAAATCCCACACCTCGACAAAGGTTGTCTATGAAAATACCTTTCGTCTAACCTGTCACTCTGCGAGACGTTCACACGTCGAAAAGGACAGTCACCTAATGGGCCAGTCAACGAAATGCCTTGGGGACGAACAGGATTCGACGAACAGTCGTTCGTCGAAAATTCTGTGGGCTGTGTGACTGCTATGGAAAAAAATCAAAGTAAATCGATCCCTGAAGTACATTCACCAAGTGTCTACCTAATCACAAAATTGACGCCACAGGCTGACTGACTCCGGCGCAAACCCTGACAGTAGTTAGTTATCATGTATGACAGAAGCTATTGTCTTGGCGTGCAGTGCAGTGGCATCACTGAGTGTCTTCTTAACTGTTACTGCATGCTGCCCGTGGATGGCTGTAGTAGCAGCACATTGCTCATGTTTGATCACAGTGAGCAGTTGGGCACGTTCTTACCTGATCTATTGAACTGGACTTAGCTTTCTTTTACGTCGTTGCCGTGTGGTTTGTTTGTGCGGTTGTTGCCTGTATAGGTTTGATTCTGATGCTGTGTTGTCGAGTGATGAGGAGAATGCAGCCAAGACAGTCCCGGCTGTGGATGAGAGCAAGAAGAGGAAGAAGGTAGGTGACATAGGAGAGCTGTTACAGTGAATACCTGTGTGTGTGTGTGTGTGTTTGTGTGTGTGTGTGTGTGTGTGTGTGTGTGTGTGTGTGTGTGTGTGTGTGTGTGTGTGTGTGTGTGCATGGTGTGTGCATGGTGTGTGTGTGTGTGTGTGTATGTGTGTGTGTGTGTGTGTGTTTCACCATCAGTGTGTTCGGTCCATTGTGGGTATCGGTCGTCGTCAACAGTGGGATGATCGGATCTCAACGGCCACATTAGCAGCTACATTCGGTGTTGACCCTGATATCACCCGCATCATCCGCCGCCACCGGCTTCGTTGGCTGGGTCACGTCGGCAGGATGGACGACTCACGCGCACCGAAGCAATTGCTGTTCGGCGAGCTGCCTGCCCCCCGTCCTCGTCACGGCCCGAAGAAGAGGTGGCGAGATGTGGTATCGACTGACCTGGCGGACCTCGGCGTGACCACCTGGCTTGAGAGTTGCCATGATCGTCCCGGCTGGGGACG
>NC_088647.1:6595574-6633074 GCF_964019385.1 Sycon ciliatum
GGGTGACTGCGCCCTACTACAAGATATACATGTAGATGGGGATTTGTATGCAAAATGTCACCAAAAGCGCCATTTCGTTCTTATAAAAGCACGGATGACCGCGATTGGCCCACATGTTGTAGTCGTTTGGACGCTGAGTCGACTGGTTTTGGTCCGAAAAGGCTGCGATGCAGCGTTGATGCTTTATTCCCAATCGAACATGGTTGAACAAGCGGTCACGTGCTCCTACGTACACCAGTCACCTTCGGTGGAAGTTCGCGAGTTCGATTGGGGATAAAGGAAGAAGGGAGCGTCTCAGCTTCCTCGGACCAAGACCATTCGAATCCTTTTTTCTTTTCTTTTTCTTTTTTCCCCCATGTGAACCCAACCGTAGGAGTGGCTGGATAATGCTGCTGCGAAGTTTCATTTATAGTATTGCACTCGAAGTATATGCAGCAGGAGAAGACATTCCTTTCACAGCAATCTGTTCCCTTGAAATATGTGATTCCGTGGCCACGATGATTTCCGGCTCAGAGATCACAGTGATCCCTGGAGTTTGCACTTTTGACCGCGGAAACAGAGTTGTGCCGGTGAGTATGCAGGCAACAACCCAAAAGTCGTTTTTGTTATATATCTGAGCACATTGATGTTTCCATTAACGTTACCAGTATAGATACATGTAAGTGTAGGCAAGAGTACATAACCCCCAGATTGTGCAACTCCCACATATCCTGCTGTCCCGACAGAATTTCAAGTTGACGTCATTATTTATGACGCAATGCTCCTTGCACCAGTGATTTACAACATGTGTACGGGTGTCAACGCATCACACGTTTTTCTTTGCAATAATTTGTACAGGATCGATCGGCTTCGCGTCAACCACAGGTTCCGGATTCGTCTGATAATCCGTGTACAGTTGCCATTGCATCATCAAAATGACGTCAACTTGAATTTCTGTCGGGACAGCACCCATGCATAGTGGAGTTGCACACTCTGGGGGGTTATGTACTCTTGGTGTAGGCGAGTGCAGGCATTTCCAAGGCTTGTCACGGGCGGTGGCAAGAATAACTTAGTGTGAAAAGCATTCCTACATTTTTAATACTAGGCTGTCATATCCTCTATGAGAATGGCGAAACGTTCCCAGAAAGTGCTGCAGAATTATTTTATGGTGAAAAAAGGAGGACAAAAATTATTTTAGATGCAGACATGTCGACAATGGAAAATGGTGTGGATTAATCATGGCAATCATTAGCCTTTACCGATATTCTTGTTAGTGGTGAACCTTGAGAATAACAACCTCGGATCATAACACTATCTCGCTAATAACAAAACTATCATAATTATTCAGACCAAGCAGGCCCGGCGCCCGGCGGAACCGCTCCGGTTGATCTGGCCATGGCACGTGCATGTACATGCGTACACAATACATGTACATACATGTACATGTAATTGCAGGTGCTAGCAACAACAGTGCATGGGAGTGCAAAAATGCCACTATCCAGGAGAAGCGAGTATCGGGGCCAAACATATGTACAAGGCATTACTTTACAGGAGGTCCCAGCCCCAGCCTGCATTATTGTTACTTATCATAGTGAAGCTAGCTAGTTTTAGATTTTAAATCGCAAAACAATAACAAAATAGAACTCAGATGGTGAGCCAAGGAAACAAATTGTAACATGGAAGTTGTGGCCACCAGTTTAGCGATCGACTGACTGACTGTTCAAAATCTGGTTCAGTTGGTGGACTCGATCGCATAACTTGTGCCCACAATTTCCAAGTTACAAATAACAAAATATTACAACACTTTTCTCATGGCCGAGTGAGGGTCGCGCTCTTCGCAACGTTGACTGTGTTTTGCACTGGGGCTGATAATTATATGCATGTTTGCATCATTGTACTCTGTGGCATACATGTTTGCATTGTACTCTGTCCATACATATTAGGAAACAGTTCTGTCTGCAGATTGAGTATCAGATTAACCTTGTTTTGTTGAAACATGTTGTTGGTTGACAGCATGTTACAAGGTGGAGACCACCGTGTTCGGAAACAGTGATCTTACTACAACCATCCACGGTTTGTAGAGCCCCGGTCTGTTGCGACCATCTGAACCGTATAGGTGCTAGACCCGGTTTGGGATAACATCCAGGAGCGAACAAAGAATACACGACTGACGGTACAACAACAAGAAAACTACGACAACTCCCCTAGAATACAGAGGGTCAGAAGCGGGTCTAACATCCATACGGTTCAGATGGTCGTGAAGACCGGGGCTCTACCGACCACGGAGGTGTGTGTGTGTGTGTGTGTGTGTGTGTGTGTGTGCGTCCGCGCTCCCCTCCAACTTGGTCAAGCGGAGGTGGAATGCGTACCGCATTTCAAATACCTCGGTTCTGTAGTGGACAGCGGTTGCCGTTCGTCCCGGGACATCCCCGCAAGATTGCCCAAGCCTCCAGGGCCTGCGGTGCTCTTCGGAGGTCTGTATTCTCCAATCCACATCTGCTGATGCACACCAAGCGGTGCGTATTCAATGCTTGCGTTCTGTCCCTGCTGTTGTATGGCTCTGAGTGCTGGACGCCCCTTCAGCATGACCTGCAGAAGCTCTCAACCTTCAGCATGAGGTGCATCCGATCCATCCTCGGGGTCTCTCGAAGCCGGATGTGGGACGAACACATCACCAACGAAGAGCTGCTGGTGCGCTGGGGAGACTCCGAGACGATTAAAGACAAAATTGCACATCGGCGGTTGGAGTGGTTGGGGCATGTGGCGCGGATGCCGGACAACCGCATCCCAAAACAGGTACTGTTTGGCTCCTTCTTGCAGCGTAGCCCAGCACATGGCCCACGCCGCAGATGGAAGGACTGTGCTGTCCGGGATCTACGTGCCCGTGGCGTGGAGGCATCATGGTATGATGTTGCATGTGAGTCTCGCGCGGAGTGGCGCAGCACCTACCAAGAGCCTGACAATGTGCCTGAGTCTCCGCCCCGAGTGGTATGTACGGTATGCGGACGGGATTTTGCACGGAAAGGAGACATGGCTCGGCATAAGTGTCTGGAGGAGCGTGCGCGGCCTGTGTCTGAGCGGCGGGGCGCCAGTCAGTGCGGGCGGTGTGGGCGGTGGCTTGGTCCGGCATGTGTTTGCCTCAACGGTGGATACCGCAGTGCCACCTGGAACTACCGGAACGTCGGCACCGGCGGAGGGATGTTGTGCCGCGTATTGTGACAGGTGTGGTCGCTGCTTTCGCGGTGTCCGGGGACGGGGAAGGCATCGCTGTTCAAGGGTGGCGCATAGACCAACAGCAGAGGAGCGCTCAGCCTTCCAGCACGTGTGCATATGCGGCAAGCGGATGCGACTACCCGTGCACCTGGAGCGTCATCGAGCGTCGTGTCCTCTCTCTCTCTTGTCAAGTTTCCCATTGATGGGATCACGTGACCCTTTTGCGGCAGTGACTACAGGACAGGACAAGTGTGTGTGCGTGTGTGCGCCGGTGTGCGTGTGTGTGGTGTGTGTGTGTGTGTGTGTGTGTGTGTGTGTGTGTGTGTATGGAGGGTGGGGGGGGGGGGGGGCTTCTTCGTTCAAGGTAAGCCATTGGCATTGCCATTGCCATTGGTAGATCTATGTGGAAACTACAATCTGTGTCACTGTCAGCTTTTAGGATACATTTTGAAAATGTGCTAGGAAGAGTAAGTCTGTGCCACACAGTAGTGCTCACCATGGTCACATGGCACCATGGTCACATGGCACCATGGTCACATGCCACTATTACCAGGGAGTCATGAAAGTAATAATACTATTATTACATACCAGGGAGTGGTAAACCAATAATAATATATATTACGAAGTAGTGGTTGCGACTTCGGCGATGATTTGTAAGAAAGGGTCCGCTCCCCACACCGGAGCTCGCCAAGTCAAGTGTCAAGTAACGTCGGCGGAATAGCGCGAGCTCCGGTGTGGGGAGCGGACCCTTTCTTATAATATATTATATTATTATTATTATTATTATGTTTTACGACTCCTTGATATGTACCGACTCAGTACACGTAGGTCTACTTAGCTACATGTCATACTGACTCTCTCCATCATGATTCATGTCAATCCATGTCCTGGTTGCAATGTAGGGGAAACCCCGTGCAAGCATGACTTCACATCGTCTTGACGACTTGTCCAGTGCATGCCAGGACTAGTAATATACCATTGTTGCCCGTTCTCATACCATAGGCATAGCTGCTTGAAGGTCTCTCTACTCCAGCACCAAGGCCGTACATGCCTGATGATGGTGATGCCACTCGACACATGCCAAATACTTGAAATAGAACGCCCGGGGTGACGCACCCCACACCCACCATGCCTCTTTGTCCAACCGCACTTTTTCCCTCCGTTGTGCACGTCCAGCTCGCCGCATCTGAGGCTGAGCTGAGTGAGGACGGACTCGCAGACTGGACTATCCATGTCTGGCGGTGCCGAACACTGGGGTAGGTAGATCTACTACTACTTGGCCATCATTTTCATGATTATGGGCAGTCTGTACCCGATGTCATGACTCATGTCATGACTACATGAGTCATGTCATGTGCAAAGGGTCTTTTGCTTAGCTTGTCTTGTAGATCTACTTGTAGATCTACTTTGTACTTGTAAGTAATTAGTTGTAGACCTGGGGCTAGGACCACTACCATGACTACTGGCACTAGCATGACTAGTACTACACTGTAGTAGTCATGCTAGTACTAGTAGTAGTAGATGACCAGTACAGTATAACTAGACTCTACCTGTCGCTATGCCTATGGCATAAGCCTATGCCTAGGCTATGGTCCGTGTGGATCATAAGCCACGGCTACAACTACAAGTTGTTGTTTGCATCGCGATATCGGTCGCCGAGTGTGCGATGTATGGTGGGTATGGGGAGTGGGTCCGTGCCCGTGGTCTGAAATCGTTCTGATCGACGTTCACTGCATGTCCACCCGGACTGTTGTCCGACCCTACTGCAACTGCTAGTGTTACCAGGTTACTTGTTTATTAGTGTGTTGGTGAGTTTATCGAACTAGATTGGCTACCAAGTGAGTCGGCCCTGACTGCACAAACTCCCACACAGTTGGCTACGATGCAGAGGTGGCGCCAAAAGAAGCGAAAACGCTTCGAGATGGAGGAGGTGCGCAAGGAAATCCTCCAGTGGTACGAGATCCTGGCACTTCAGTTCCGCGAGAAGGAACTGCAGCGCGTTCTTCATGCCGATGTTATGCTGGTCTTCGATCACCTGGTCAATGCTGGTGTGTTCGAAGGCACTCGTGAGTACGTGGAAATCAAACATCATTCGACCCAGTATCAGCAGGTCAGCGAGATTCTCAGACTACTTGTTGCCAAGAAGACCAGCGATAGTTTCCAGTCGGAAAACGTTTTCGATGCGTTCTGCAAGGCAGTGCTGGCCGTGCAGCAACCAGCAATGGCCGAAATGCTGCAGAAAGAGCGTGAGCGCTGCATAGCAGAGGAATGTGAAGAAACGGCTAGTAAGTGCGATCTAGCCCGGCCTCGTATACCATATACTGACGCAATGGCCTGGATAGAGAATGCGATTCTGAAAGGCAGATACCACGGTGATAAAAGCCCCATTGAGCGTTATAAAATACACTTGAAGAAGCAGTGCGAAGTGCAATCACGGCACGCAAGCATGGCACCTACACAAGAAAGTGTGGAGGACACATTTGTATCGATGACGGCGATGACTGAACGCGAAGCACTGCGTCTGTCTGTTCAGCGAAGCAAGGGCAACAGAGCACAGCCCGGTCCCTCAGCATCAGAATTCCTTGCCGACCTTGCGGATGACAGCAAATGCAGTTTTGAACTCCACAATCCATTGCAGCTACTGATGAAAGATCCCAAATCCGACGTACAACCGACGCGCAGTGCAAGTAGTAATAGCAGAGGTGCGCCGTCGTCTGGCCAGAAAGTGAAGTTGTTGAAGCGTTGCATGTTGATGTCTGGTGCTGGTAAAGGCAAGACAATGGCATGTCGACGTGTGATGGCCGACTATTCAGGCGATGAAGCATCTGGTCTAATGCAAGAGCACTTTGACTTTGTCATTCCAATCTCGTGCCGAGATACGGACCGTGTTAGCACCAGTGAGTGGACAGAGTTTCTGGGGTTGGATCACCACGCCCTGGACATAACTTCGGACGAGCGAGAAGAGGTTTTGCGATATTTGTCAGCGAACTCTGAACGTGTTCTCCTGCTTCTAGATGGCGTGGATGAAGGCGGGAAGGATGCATTCCAGTACACATCAGCAGCCTGCCAATTCATGGACGAGACTAAGAAAAATCGGCTGGTGAATGCGTCCGTGGTTGTCACTAGCCGGCCCTGCAACAAGGCCACTGATCTGGTACGACAATGTGCAGCCTACTACCGGCTGACTGGCTTCACTGATGCACAATTACGGGACTTCTGCTGCCAACAGTTGGGTGGCGCGGAGAGTGCTGAAAAGTGCTTGGCTGAGTTAGCGCAGGCATCTCGCAAGCACCTGAAGCATGCCGTGCAGACTACACCACTGCTGGCCGCTCTCCTTTGCCAAGAGTTTGCCGTATCCGAGGCTGTACCGCCGTGTACGACATCATTCTACGTGCAGTTCATGTGTTCAGCTGTTGCAGAGCTGGAGAGGAAGCGGGGAAAACAGTTCAGCAAAGTGACACTCAGCCAGACTCCAACCAGTGGTCATACGTACAGTGGGGGATTCCAGGCCGGAGATCAATTATCAGTGCATGATGTCATTACCAACGGCCTGGAGCATCACGTTCAGCAAGAGCCTGCTGGTTCCCTATGTGATGGCGCAGAGTTGGTGCAAGCATTGTGCCATCTGTATCGTTTGTCCATGGAACGCTTACTTTTGGGCCGCGCCTGGTTTTCATCCTCAGATATGCCGGATGACTGTTTGACACTGTGTAAGCAACTAGGATTCCTCGTCCCTGTGGACAACCAGTCATCAGCCAGTGACAGTGCTGGGCGACGTGTTGCCTTTCTTCACCTTACCATACAAGAGTTCTGTGCAGCACGTAGTTTCGCAACGCAGCAGTCCTTCTTCGTCTCGAATATTTCACAATACGTCTCGGAAATTGGCCTGGGTGAGGAAACGCAGCCATTCTGGCGTTTTGTTGCGGGTTCTATTCACACTAAGCTCCTGCCTGACTTGTTTAAAGTCATGCTGGCTGAATCAACACGCAAGTCAGTGCTCCAGCAACGCCGCTTCATCTTGTTCTTGATGTCGTGTTTACTGGAGTGCAGTCTTTCATACAACAGCTCTCCCGTCTTGTCTTTCAGAGACGATCAGTGTAAAGATCTCGTCCGCTCCGCCGTAATACTACTGCAAACATCACATCGAGTTAACTTGTCAGGCATACATCTGAACGATAGTGACATATCAGCTTTGTGCAATGTGTTGAGACTGTCTGAGCGAGTACACCTTGTAGACATCAGTAACTGCAACCTCTCTAGAGATCAGATCACGGAGATAGCGCCTTACCTGAGACAATGCGCTTATGTGAACCTTAGCGGGAACAACCTGAGCGGAGCGTCGCTGGAAGTTTTCGCTGCAGCGCTATCCCATTCTCAACATATGCAGCGTGATTGCACCATTGCAAAACTGAACATTTCAGGCGCATGTTTAACGGAGCAAGACGCGGGGTCCTTGTCTAAGCTGCTTCGCTTGCCCCATCTCCGCGCTATACAAATATTGAGCAATGACTTGGGAAACGCTTCGCTGGAACTACTCCAAACAAAAATTACAACACCTTTCCTGAGCATGTCTAACTTGTGTGCGGAGGAGATTGGTTTGTTCACGGGATGTGGTACAGCCCTTTCGTCACTGATACTGTCCATGCCAAATTTGACTATCCTGAGTCTGGCCTACAATGACCTCAAGGACGAAGACGCCGCCTGTATACTGTCAGCCCTACAGCACAATCATAGTATAGAGGATATCCACCTTGGGAGTAACCTACTCACCAATGGCATTGCTTCGTATATAGATAACTTCTTGAAGGCAAGGCGTGTTCACACCAACACCGCATCAGCAGACAAGGCACAGGCACGGCCCAACAAATTGCAGCAACCATGCTGCATGAATCTTACTGGAAATGATGTGGACGCGTCTCTGCTGAAGGCACTGGAGAAGGCTGGACACTGCGGCGATGATGAAATAGTTATAGCCGATTGGTCTATCACTTCTGGGCGTACTTGCCAGAGGGATGTGAAGGACATCGTTGCGCAATATGGAGGCAACCTCAAGGCCGAAGTATCAAACTTAACTATGGAGAGCCTTGGAAAATTCATTGCCGGTGACAGCAGTATCAGGAAACTTAACCTGGCTGACAGTGCTATTAAAGATGACGGTGTCCAGGCATTGGCAAGGCAGGGACTCCAGTTCAACTCAACTTTACACATGCTACAATTCAATAGGAATAGTATAAGCATTAGTGGAGCGGCGGCAATAGTGGCTTCATCTACGCAAGGTAAATTGCAGTGGCTGTCGTTGAATAAGAATCCTGTCTTCAAGGATGGAGTGACTGATGTGGACTCCTACATGACATTCATGTCATCGTTGCCGCTTTGCTGTGACCTCCGGTTTGTTAGCATGGGCGACACAGGAATGACGGATGCCATCGCAGTGGATCTACTCACAGCCCTGACTGGTCACGAGAATCTGCAAGTTTTGTTCCTGGATCGCAACAAGCTGGGTGACAACACAGTGAAAAAGCTAGTTGACATGAAGCGGACGACCAGCTCATTGAAGATGGTGTCGTTGGTGAAAAACCAGATAACAGGAGATGGCATCCGATGCATCTTGTCTTCACCCGATATGATGTCCATGGACCGCATTTGGGTGGGTGGTAATCTAAAACATATTTCCGTTCCGCCACCGCTCACAAACCACAAAGAACTCCTGCCAAATGATTTTTTTGAGGCACTTCTTCGGTGAGCATGCTACCAGCCCGCAGCAGTGAGGATCACCACTGCCCAAAACACAGCCAGCTGAGAGTGGCAGATCGGAGGACAGTGATCACTTGAACCATGTAGCTTGAAACATTACACTGTTAGCTTTGCTGGATATACTTAATTACTTATAGAAAAAGCAGTGTGGCCGATGTGCTATACATCTAGTTTCGTAGCTGTTGCCGCTAGGTGACTTGTGTGGCCAGAATGGTATGCATACAGTGATACAGACTACACTGTATTTTGTATTTTGCAAAATGTAATGTATTTACATGTATTTGAGTTCATTGTCTCATCAGTACAGTAGGAATTGCAACTATCAAGACTAGAGAACAGTCATGTAGAATTATGTGCAGTAGTGCAGCCGTACAGTACACCAAGTACCAACAAGAGTTCATAACCCCATGGACTCTTGCTACCAACATACTATTATAGTTACTGAAGTAGGAGGTATTTATCTTTAGTAATGGACTTTTCGAATGGCTGACTACCACACATTGTGACCTCTTTGCTACGCTGTACTTTTGGCGGCTGCTTATCCTTCCCATTGGCATGAATTGTAGTGTTGGAATATTTAGTATGTTCTTATGTCGGGTGTGTGGAAGGTGGACCACGGAACAGCTCTCCTGCCGGTTTCTGCATTCTAATCAGGGACTCGTGTAGGCCAGGACCACAACACCCTGGTTGTACGCACGACGTTTATGTGTGCATGTAGACCATGGCTCCGTAGAACAATATGCACGGGCCATTTATAGGCATTTGGCCATCCATCAGCAGATACATGCTACATGCAAAACATACTGCTCTCGTGTACCAATATTAATTTTTATCAGCCAACAGGATCTAGGAAAGTGACACTTGCTCCAGGTAGTACTGCAGCGTTTGCACTAAGGCATGACTGTGATCCGTATTTGTCTCGGTCGTTCGCTAATATCTCCTCCTCCCACTGTTGTGTGTGTGCATGCGTGTTTCTTTCCTAGGTGGCTATGGACCCTCCCATGAGGCAGGGCCAGACGCGCTACCCTATTCTGATTCTCATCCTCAACAAAGAAGAGTCGATGGAAGCAGAGGTGGCGCTGTCAGAGTGAGTCTGCCGGTGTGCCTGTTCTTATCATGCGTGCAACGTGGCATTGCTTTTGTTGTGTACCGTCAATTGCTGTTAGTACCGCCATACTTCTGTTTCACACAGAGGTCATGTTTAATGACAACATTGTAGATACGTTGTATTTAGTGGCAAACCAGTGCACGTGGTGCCACTCCATATAGAATACCGAATAATTCCGCGGACAAGCCCATGGGCTTATCTGTTTCACAAGGACATTTCGGTGGGCTTATGCATGAGCATGGGCTTATACGCGGGTTGGCTTATACGCGGGATTCTACGGTACCGAAGAATTCCGCGTACAGGCCCATGGGCTTATCTGATTGAAAAGGGGCATCAGATGCGTGTCTTTGTGGGCATGAGCTTGTACGCCAATCACGATGCACGGCAACAAGTACACAGAGCATACTACTAGTACTAGTGCTGGTTTACTCTACCCTGACTGCACTGCACTGCCACTGCCACTGCCACTGCAACACGTCTACTAGTGTAATGTTAGTGCACTTGTACAGTGATACATTGGCAGTGAACTATTAGGCACGTGTATTTCGTGTGATCATGAGTAGAGACCATTACCAAACCGTCGGGCGCGACGATTGGGACAAACTGGGAACGAGGCCGGCACACGGGAAACTCGAATCGTTTCGTGAGCACGATTGGAGCAGCCCCAATATGGGTGATCACGAAGCGATTACGATTCCGGCTGCATCACGCATCGCGCATCACCCGCACCACGTGCCTGAATGGTTCAACGCACGGCTTCGTGCCGTGCATGCTTTGACGGTCTCTAGTATCGCGGCGGAGGTGGTGGTGGTGGTGGTGGTGGTGGTGGTGGTGGTGTGTGTGTGTGTGTGTGTGTGTGTGTGTGTGTGTGTGTGTGTGTGTGTGTGTGTGTGTGTGTGTGTGTGTGTGTGTGATTCACTGGCCAGAAAAAGCCACTTCATAGCTGTGGTGTAGACTTCAGCCTTGCAAGATGTTGAATGGTGCAATCCCAGCACAATCTGCTATGGCTTCTGCTGTAGCATCACTATCATCGCCTCCGGCGATGGGCGTCAAATGGTCCAAATGGTGTGTGTGTGTGTGCATGTTGGTGTGTGTGTATGTGTGTGTGCACGTGCTTATGTGATCGCGTCCTTTTGTGCGTGTATGTGTGTGTGTGTGTTTGGTCTATGTGTGTGTAGTAGCGGCATGGATGTCGTGCACATGTCGGCATGGGGGCTTCTTCGTCCCACCTGTCAGCCAGCTGGAGACGTTTTGACAGAGCTTGTTTTACGTCCTGGATACGGAGCAAGCAACAGGACTCAATATGACACTGTGTCTGTGTTTGTGTTTGTACATGCGTGTTTTCATGCGTTTTGTAGAGACTCGGGTATTGAGCCAATAATAAATGTAGAAAGGAAAAGGATGTTGAAGCTAGGTGTCAGGGCGTCGAATGTCTCAGTACTCTGTCAGTTTTGTCCCTAGTTGTTGCACTTTCTGACTGTATATAGATAGTATCTAGTTACAGTGGTGGAGAGTTACTCTTAAATCGTTTCCGTATGTCCTTTTTTCTTTCTACGTTTTGTAGAGAAAAGCTGGAGAAGCAGTACCAGGGTAAGCTGACTCAGCAGATGAATGGGCCTATTTACGAGGTGCTGAGCCGCGTCATGAAGGCAGTCGCTTCAAAGAAGATCGTCGTGCCTGGCAATTACCGAAGGTAATGATCTTGGCATGCGTTGTCCTGTCTTTTGCGTGTGTTCTTTCCCCCTGTTTGTCAGCCGGCTGTGGTGCAAGTTGTACTCTAGTACTACCTGTAGTATCAAGAGTACATAAACCAGAGTGTGCAACTCGGGATAAGACTCGGGATGGTTCCTGTGGGAGCGTAATTCGTGCAGTACGTCATTTCCGACGGCATGGTAAGCCACAGGTACTAGGTACGGTGAAAAGTTGCGTAACCAGTCGTGGTGGTGCAGGTCACTGAGTTTGTCCTGATTTCGGTTTTTTGATACGGATACAGGGCCGGCGGAACCGGTCAGGCTGGTCCGGCCATGGCCGGACCACTTTCCCAGCTGAATGGTCCATTTGATTCGTGCAAAACCGGTATAAAAAATCCAGAGGTACATGGCTCGACTGTACTGCCGACGTGTGATGTGCTTCGAAATAGCTCAGGACTCCATGACCGGCACTGTATGGCTTTAATGATTATGGATAAAAAAAAGTTGTGTTTGTGTTCTTTTACTATTTCACGTAATTTTAAATATTTCTCCCCGGGGGAGGTCCCCCGGACCCCCCTCAAAGGTTGGCCGGACCACTCCAAAACTCCTTCCTCCGGCCCTGGGATAGCCTGGTGACTTTACTTGTCGGTGGATGTACGCAGCGTACACAGTCACACAAAACACCGAAACTGGACGTCTAAAATCAAGCAAACTTGGCTGATTTCCGGGCTATGAAACATGAAAATTTGAGCTGTACGCAAGTTGCGGCTTGGCTGACCTCATCGGGGTGACGTAGTGCACGAACTGCGCTGTTTCAGATCTGATATGCACAGTTGCACACTTTGGTTCATGTACTCTTGGTAGTATGTGTGAGCCACAACATCTTGTTGCACACTCTGGTTTATGTACTCTTGGTAGTATGTGTGAGCCACAACATCTTAGCAGAGTATAATGAGACAGGGTTCTAGCCAGGTCAAAATAGTAGGGGGGCAGGGGGGGGGGGCAGGGGACATGGGACACAGTTACCCCGTATCCCATTTTCCACTTTCTAATCCTAGTAGTATTGTCCTGCCACGCTAAATGCAACGCTAAATGCATTTTAAATGCAACGTATGGCGCGAATCCCCGACTTCGCCCGAGACAAATGTGCCCTTATGAACCATCTAGGAGTGACTTTCGACTGCATTTTCTTTGAATTGCGTGGAAACACGAAAATCCCCCCCCCCCCCCCCCCCCCACACACACACCCTTTGGCTAAAACCCTGTAAGGAGTTGTACTGGTGCTTGAGATCTGCACACGTACTGGACGTACCACGCACTAAGTACATCATGTTGGATGTTTCCACCCGTTGAGTTGCAGACCATGTGTTGTCATGATAATTGATGTGCTGTCTCGGAGAGTACATGCTTGAATGGTAAAAATCGAACTGCTCTTTTAGATTTGTCGGTTTGCATGTGCACGTGTGTTTGATTGTGGGCGGGTGTTTTGTTTTTGGACGTGTGTTTGATTGTGGGCGGGTGTTTTGTTTTTGGGCGTGTGTTTGATTGTGGGCGGGTGTTTTGTTTTTGGGCGTGTGTTTGATTGTGGGCGGGTGTTTTGTTTTTGGGCGTGTGTTTGATTGTGGGCGGGTGTTTTGTTTTTGGGCGTGTGTTTGATTGTGGGCGGGTGTTTTGTTTTTGGGCGTGTGTTTATTTGGTTTACCGTAAAGTCGCGGATAAAAGCCAGGTTTGCATACAAGCACATCGCGGATGGAAGCCTGAAAATCAAACGGGTCAAATGCATATAAGCCTGTCGCGCGTAGAAGCCTGGCTTCTATGCAAGCGCGGATCGGGTAGGTCAAGAGTGCATGCGCTATGTACAGTGCATAGTAAAACTGCCGCCATACCGGTAGTCAGTGGTAGATCTACGCGTGTCGCGCGTAGAAGCCTGGCTTCTATGCAAGCCCGGATCGGCCGGTGTGCATACAAGCCTGGCAAAAATATCAGTGGTGCATATAAGCATGGTTTGCATACAAGCCTGGTTTGCATTAAAGCCTGATGCAGAAAGCGGCTTATGTGCTTATAAGCCTTAAGGCTTTTATCCCCGACTTTACGGTATGTGTGTTGTGCGTGTTTGAACGTGTGCAGTCAGCGCGGCGGGCAGTGCATCAGCTGCAGCTACAAGGCCAACCATGGCATGCTGTTCCCGCTGGAGAAGGGCTTCCTCTTTGTGCACAAGCTCGCGCTGCACGTGCGCTTCGATGAGGTGGTCGCCGTCAATTTCTCGCGCGGCGGCACTGGAACTTATCGGTCGTTTGACTTTGAGTTAGAAGTCAAGAATAACATTGTCCACATCTTTCAGAGTATGGACAAGTAAGCTGATGTATGTTACTGATGCTTTTTTCAATTTCTTGTACATACATACAAACATCAGAAAGTTACTTGCTCCCAACACTAGTTGGAGCTCGCACTTTTCCCGCCGACTTTACTTCACTCGACTGACTCTTGACTGCCGTCCAGAGAACACGAGAACTCATAGAGTAGTAGTAGTAGAATTGACATATCCGCGGCAAGCCGCTTATGTACAACGGCATGGGAGAGGATAACAAAAAATAAAAATATATTGTTGGGGAAATCCACGCTATTATCGAATATTCAACAATGACGGGTGTGGGGTTATACCAAATTCCCATAATGTGGAAGTACGTTATTATTGTTGAAAGCACTACAGTCCATTCAGAAAAAGATGGACTTCTAGCTTTTGGCCATAAATGGGTCAAACGTTGAGTTTTTTAGAATTTTTTTCTGCAATCCCCTATGAAATCCTCTTCCAATTATGTTTCTGAAGTCTATTTCTCCAAAAAGCAAGCCATAGCAAGAATAGGATTTCGGCCAGGTTTTGCCCCAAGAGCACTGAATTGGGAAAACCTATCAAAATCCAGGCCGTTTGACCCTGCCTGCAACAGTGCATTGTACGGTTCGAACCCCAGTTCAGGTACCCTTCTCGCTCCACATACACCGACATAACGACATGGACCCAGACAACAGAGACAGGAGCACACAGAGTGAGGGTAGTAGGCCGCAGCCAGATGTGACTGGAATCCTCTTCCAATTATGTTTCTGAAGTCTATTTCTCCAAAAAGCAAGCCATAGCAAGAATAGGATTTCGGCCAGGTTTTGCCCCAAGAGCACTGAATTGGGAAAACTCATCAAAATCCAGGCCGTTTGACCCTGCCTGCAACAGTGCATTGTACGGTTCGAACCCCAGTTCAGGTACCCTTTTTGGACCCGTTTTCAAATTTCAAATTTCACAGCACTGCACTGTGTACGATAAAATCTTGAAAAATCGCCTAATACGGGAGCTCGCCAGAGCCAGGGCCCATCTTTTTGTGAATGGACTGTAGCCTGTAGGTGATCTGCACTCTACAATGTGACCTGTGCGATTATATCGTTAAATGATTGCCTGTTCCGAGCCACCAAACGCAGGGTCTCATAGAGGAACTCGCGAAATACCATTCACAGAAGAAGTCAGCCATATGACGTCAATTTGCTGATTTGGTGCGAAGTTCAAAGCAGATGAGTACGTCACCATGGTATTCGCGTGGCTGGGTACAAATTTTACAATTCTATAGCAACTCTTGAACCTTTTATACAACCTTGTTGCAAAAAAGGACAAATCGCACATCGCATATCACGTCGCGGACGTTGATCCACACTCAATTTCTGCGATGGCCCAGTTGAGCTGCGAGATGGATGCGATTTGGGGATTTCGCGGCCGTCGCATCGCGTATCGCATTGCAAAATTGCTTCTGTGAATCCAGAATTAGTCGTTTGTTTCCCGCTGTAACATTACTTTGTATCGTATTCCACTGCTGTCTTCAACACATGTCTGTCGGAGTGTTCTCATGTTTGTGCGCTTCATTGATTTCTGTTCATCTGCCTGTGTCCAGAGATGAGTACAGTCGCTTGTATGACTTCTGCTCGGCCAAGAAGCTCAGGATCCGCAATAATAGTCCGTGAGCCAAAACTCAAAATCACAAGTGCCGTTGCACTCTCGGATGGACAAATCGCCGCTTACAGTGTTGGTCAAGGACATCACAAAGGATACGTTTTCGCTTGTTGGACGTTCCAGAACCGATCCAGAGACCTTCGCGAGGGCTTCTTTTCTCGACCAAATTCCACCGTGAGAACGAATATTTTTACGCGAGTGGTGAGGTGTGCGTCGTATGAGCAAGCGCAAAACACGAGTTCGCGTAGAGTGAGGAAAAATAATTTATTTTTAGAAGATGACGACGTTGACGACAATATCGACTTGGGATATTGTGATCACTTTATTGAAGTTTATTCCTTTCGTGTACATTGATGTTGTTTTGACAACAATGGAAGAAGAGGAAGACGTTTCTAGTGGCAGCGAGGTGCTGGATGAGGCAGCTGACGGCAACGAAGTGGCAAATGACAGCCCAGCGGAGTAATATTGCTGGAATTTTGTGTCTGTGTCACAGCGCCCAATTTAGTAAAAACGAGAAGCCTGCAGTGAGTAATATCGAGACTACAAGTTGGTGTCGCATCGTCAGCGCTGCTCGAGAGAAGGACGACCATATCTGGGCTTTTCTCTGCCAGCACAAGAGCTCAGGGAGGAGTAAATGGTGTGGCTGGTATCATGAAAAGTGCTACACCAATTGCACCCATGTGATAGCAATTGCAAACCTGGAGAAGACCAGTGCCTCTGATTTTGCTTTGTCTATACTTGCTGACAGTGATGTGCATGTAGTAGTGAACCCAGAGCCACATCCTAAGGCCAGTAAGGGGCCACCTACCAGGAGCTTAGTGGTTGATACGAACAACGAATGCCATACCGGTGAAAGCAGAGCACGGTGTAAACACAACACGGAGAACTGGTCCACCCAGAGTTTCCGGAAGGGAATGTTTTGTTGCAGGCAGTACTGGAGAGGGCAAGACGACAAGTAGCGAGGGCGAAACCAGCGCTGCTGGAGGTCCAAGCCAGAGCACCTGGCTGCTTTGCGGGCAACATACTACTGTATACCATTAGCTGTGTATGTGTGTGTGCGCGCGCGTGCATGTGTGCGCGTGTTTGTGTGTGTGGGTGCGTGCATGTGTGTGTGCGCGCGTGCGTGTGCATGCGCGTGCATATGTGTGTGCGAGTGTGCATGTGTGTGCGAGCGTGCATGTGTGCGCGCGCGCACGTGCATGTGCGTGCTAGGCGTTTTCCTTTGTTGGTGACACCACCCCAGGCTACTACTGGTGTTGGGGCACGGTGATGCCACAGCCACTGCGGCCAGTGCGATCCGTGTTTCAGGTCGTTGGTGGGTTTTAGATTCCGCAATTGTCGACAAGGTGTGCGCCGTGTGTGTGTGTGTGTGTGTGTGTGTGTGTGTGAAACCCGACAGCATTGGTGTGATGTTGTCCGAAGGGACATCCATCACTTACATCTTGAAGGATATTGGTTCGACACTGCACAGCAGCGAGGAGAGTGGCGCACAGCATTCAGAATTGCTTCACCACTACAGCCGGCATCCCGTGATCGGATTCAGTGTAGTATTTGTAACATTTCCTTTTCGAAGAGCGGCCTGCCATGCCACAAGTGTACTCAAGAGCGTCGCAAACCTGTAGCAGACCAGTCTGGCAGCAGCCAATGCACTGTATGTCTTCGCTGGTTTCGCAGTCATGGCAGACTGACATAGTCGGATTCGGCAGCTGGTTCATGTGTGTGTGTGCGCATGCACGCGCGTGCCTGGGAGACTGCATAGTCGCATTCGGCAGCTGGTTCATGTGTGTGTGCGGGCACACACGCGTGCGCATAAGCGTGTTTGTGCGCACGTGCCTGGGAGACTGCATAGTTGGATTCGGCAGCTGGTTCATGTGTGTGTGTGTGTGCGCACGCGCGCGCGTGTTTGTGTGGATTCGGCAGCTGGTTCGTGTGTGTGTGTGCGAGCGTGCATGCCTGGGAGACTGTATAGTTGGATTCGGCAGCTGGTTCGTGTGTGTGCGCGTGCCTGGGAGACTGCATAGTCGGATTATTCAGCTGCTTCAAGTGTGTGTGTGTGTGTGTGTGTGTGTGTGTGTGTGTGTGTGCGCACGCGTGTGGGTGCGCCGCGGCATGCATGCATGTATGTATGTGACATCATGTTATATCGGTAGTTATCTGTGGATTACTATGTTCTGCGGTGGACTGCGACAGCACACATTATGTGCCAAGATGTGCACCTGGTGATTTGCAACTGTGTTATGTTGAGTTGAAAATGAGCAATGACAGATAGCTTTTGGTGCTGTATGAGTGTGTTAGGAAATCAATAGCCAATTCCAACCTCTTGCATTGGCCGTCAGGTTGGATAGGATCAGCGCGTGCATTTACAACAGTGTGGTGACGTACTTCCTATTGTACTACTGTAATGTCACATTAGCTTCAGTGTTCATATAATAATAATACTGGAGTATTCTACGTATTCACTACTATTCAGTAATCGAGTGGTTATTACTTTTGAAATATACTTCACTCACCAATTCATTGCTCGCTATTATCTACAAGTTCCAGTCCAGTATGATGAAGTAAAGAGGCGATTTATCCAGCCAAGTAGAGGAACTTGGGATACGAAATCCAAGAGAAATCATGAGGGTTTTCTCAGTTCGGCCATTCACGAATGTAATTGTTATTCTTCAACGCAAACTGAGTAATATTTGACCTTGAACAGGATGAAAAGAAGTTCATGCTCGGGGCAGTCGTCATTTGCTCCAGAAGGTTACTCACTACAGTCTACGCCTAGGAAGTCGTGAACAAATATGTCGAGAGATATTTAGGACATTCTTGGAAGTCAGTTCTGAACGATAGCATTGTAACTACAAACAGTAGTGACTTTGCTGCATGCAGTTTGCATCCCGATTCATAATTCTCAGCGGCAAAAAAATTCGAATCTAGTTTTGTGCACTGGTTTTGTAGCAGTGCGCTACGTAATTCTATACAAAAGTCTGGATTCGTGAATTTAGAACTAACTTCGAACGATTGAATCTGGTGTCATAATTAATGTTACTTTAGATTACAGAGAGGACAGAAACATTACTGTTCGGCTCACAACCAGAGAGAGAGAGAGAGATAATGGAAGCAAGGCAAAAGGCAAGGAGCGGCGACTTCGGCTCGCCTGCTGAATACGGTGTACGGTACAACTATACCAAAAGGGAAGGCCAGCGGCGCACTGGAATCTAGTTGTACACAGCTGTAGTACGCATGCAAATAAGGATAATACGGTGCGGAAGTGAACGGCGCATGCTGATACGGTAAAGCGGTCGTAATACATATAAGTGTGACCGCGAGACCGGAGAATTTCATGAAGCCAATAATATGAGAATTTCATTGAAACCGAAGTAAATCAGGTCATGTGACCGAGAATCCGCTACATTACTCCCCTGCCAGTGTACAAGCCGGAGGCAGGAAACGATAACTTTGGAAAGGAGAGAAACGGCAACCGCAACGTAGAAGAAGAAGCGTATAAAGGAAGAAAAAAAAATGAAAACCGCACGGCAACCAGAAAAGGTCCGACATAAAGCCCACGGCGACAAAGAACGGAGGAGCCCAGCCGATCAGGTAGCAAAGCGAACAGCACGTGCAGGGGGTGGGGCAGCAGCAGCAACCGGCGGGACAATCAGAGAAAGAGCAGAAGCAGCAGCAGCTGTAACAGGCAGAGCATATGCGGGCTTCAAGCGGTCAATGCTTACCTGGTCGGACTTGCCCTTGACGTCGACCGTGAAATGCTTGTCAGCACGCTTGAGGACACGGAACGGACCAGTGTACGGTGGTTGGAGCGGCTTGCGGACACTGTCGGTACGGATGTACACAAAGTCGCACGTTGACAGATCCTTCGGCACGTATACTGGGCGGTTGGACTGGCGAGGGCCAACGGCTGAGGGCCGGATGTTTTGCAATACATCCCGGAGGAACTGAACGTAAACGGGCACCGACGGCATAGATGGCGGTGGCTGGAAGAACTCAGATGGCAAGCGGAGAGTGGTGCCATAGACCAGCTCCGCGGAACTGCACTGGAACTCCTCGCGCAGGCTAGCGCGAATGCCCAGCAACACCAGGGGCATCATTGCATTCCAGGCACCAGGATGAGGGTGGCACTTCAGAGCAGCCTTTAGGTGGCGGTGGAAACGCTCGACGAGGCCATTGCATTGTGGACGGTAGGAAGTTGTCCGAGTCCGGCAGGTGCCGAGCAGGGCCAACAAGTGGCGGAAAAGCGCGGACTCAAACTGGGCGCCACGATCTGTGGTGACGACAGATGGGACGCCGAAGCGGGCAATCCACCCAGCGATGAAAGCGGTGGCAACTGTTTCCGCGGCGGCGTCCTTGATCGGAATGGCCTCTGGCCAGCGGGTAAAGCGATCCACGCAGGTCAGCAGATAGGTGCAACCACCGGAGGGAGGCAAAGGGCCGACCAAATCAATGTGGATGTGGTCAAAGCGCTCATCGGGTGGCAGAAACTGGCCAAGCGGAGCCTGGGTGTGGCGGGTCACTTTGCTCAGCTGACAGGAGGGGCAGCAGCGGGTCCATTCCCGGACGTCCTTTTGCATGCCGGGCCAGACGTAGCGTGCCGAAACCATACGCTGAGTGGCACGAATACCCGGATGTGCGAGGGAGTGCAGGCTGTTGAAGACGGTCTTGCGAAAGGACAACGGTACAAACGGGCGGGCAGTGCCGGTCGACATGTCGCACACCACAGGCTGGGTAGCGGAACCGTACGGGATTGGCTGAAGCTTCAGAGACGACTGCGTGTCTTGCTGAGCGGAGAGTAGCTCGGGATCAGACTGCTGGGCGGCTGCCAGAGCCTGAAAGTCGACAGCGGCAGGCGGCGCGGTTACTGCATCAACAGTGGCGCGAGACAGAGCGTCAGCAACAACATTGTCAGCCCCACGCAGGAAGCGGAGATCCGTCGTGAATTCAGCCACGTAGGACAGGTGCCGGAGCTCACGAGGTGAGTGGCTAGTACCAGCAGCTTGCATGGCGAACACTAACGGGCGATGGTCCGTGAGAATGTGGAAGCAGCGGCCTTCCAGGTGATGCCGGAAATGCTTTACTGCCAGGTACGCAGCTAGCAATTCTCGACCGAACGTGCTGTAGCGACTCTGAGCTGGTTGCATTCGTTTGGAAAAGAAAGCGAGCGGCTGCCATGCCCCATCAACAAGCTGTTGAAGGGCCCCGCCAACTCCGACATCTGAGGCATCCACAACGAGCTGGAGGGGTGCATCCGGGATGGGGTGGATGAGCAGCGTTGCTGCAGCAAGCGCGTCCTTGGCAGCATGGAATGCCGTGACAGCGGCAGTGCCAAGTTTCAGGGGACAGTTCTTCGGACGCTGAGGTCCACCAAGCAGATCCGTCAGTGGTTGGAGGATGTCGGATGCCTGGGGAATAAAGCGCCGGTAAAAGTTGACCATGCCCAGAAACTCGCGAAGCTGGCGGCGAGATGTTGGAAGGGAGTACTGAGCCACGCCGTCGACTCTTGCCGGTAGCGGGCTGATGCCCTGGGCGTTAACCAGATGGCCCAGAAACGTCAGGGACGGCTGGCCGAAGACGCACTTAGCGGGGTTGATCACCAAACCATGCTGCTGCAGTCGCTCAAACACCAGGCGCAGATGTTGCAGGTGCGTAGCGTGGTCGGAGCTGGCGATTAGGAGGTCATCGAGGTAGACGTAGCAGAAATCCAGGCCATGCAATACTGAATCGATAAACCGCTGGAATGACTGTGCCGCGTTCCGGAGGCCGAAGGGCATCCTGATGAACTCAAATAACCCGAACGGAGTCGTGATGGCAGTCTTGGGAATGTCGGCCGGGGTTACTGGTATCTGGTGATACGCTCTGACCAGATCCAGTTTCGAAAACACTGTAGCACCATGGAGACTGCTGGTGAAATCCTGAATATGAGGAATCGGATACCGATCCGGTTCGGTGACTTTATTCAGGAGTCGGTAGTCTCCACATGGCCTCCAGTCTCCATTGGGTTTAGGAACCATGTGGAGAGGGCTGGACCAGGGCGAGGAGGATGGCCGAATGATGCCCAGGGACAGCATATGCTGGAACTCAGCTCTGGCCGTTGCCAGGCGGTCTGGAGCCAGCCGACGAGTGCGGGCATGCAGTGCCGGGCCGGTAGTCACAATATGGTGCTCCACCGAGTGCTTGACCGGCAGGTCATAACAGCATGGTTTGGTGAGGCTTGGGAACTCGGCAAGCAGGCCGGTGAATGCTGGTGCCGTGGCCACCGGGGCGGAAACCAAGGAGCAGCTGAGCGATGCGGTTTCGGCAGGAATGCAATTGACCTGGAGGTCAGTGGAGTTGTCACGGATGGTGCGTCCATGAAGGTCGACTTGGAGACTGAACCGATGGAGGAAATCAGCCCCCAGGATCGGCTCCTTCACGTCAGCAACGACAAATATCCAAGGGAATGTTCGTCTAAGACCAAGGTCAAGGGTCAAACACCTCTGCCCGAAAGCCGGAATAGCAGAGCCATTAGCAGCACGGAGCTGACACTGACCAGTCGGATCGACGTGGCGGCGGTGTTCAGAAGTGGCTGGCAGCAGGCTGACGTCAGCACCGGTATCCACTAGGAAACGGGTTCCGCTGGTGACGTCACGGACATAGAGGCGGCGGGAGGTAGGTGGGCCAGACACAGGAGCCGCTACTGGCTGGCCGGGGCATTTCCCGACGACCAGGAGCACGGGGCTTCACACCGCCGGGCTTGCACACCAAACTTGCGGTGAAAATGGCATAAACCACTGCTATGCGGTGAGACCGAGCGACTGCGGGGTTGGCCGCGGAAGCGAGGGCGGCCGTGCTGCTGTTTCAGCTCAGTTACAGTAGTCGTCAGGGCGGCAACTTGGTCCCGGAGAGCTGCAATGGCAGCCATTGTCTCTGACTCGCCAGTGTTGCGAACTGCATGTACTGCCGCACTGGGACCAGCTGCCTCCACTATTCTGTCAGCCATTTCTGCCAGATCCTGCAGCGACAGTGATGCAGGGCAGGATGCTACTATTGACTTGGCCGATCGGGGCAACCGGCTGACAAACAACTCTCGCAAAAGTTTTTCGGGCATGGCGTTCTCACCTACTAACTGCTGTAGCTTGCGTAATAGCTGGGTGGGCTTCTTGTCGCCCAGCTCTTCGTCCGAAATCAGCAGGCGCAAACGCTGCTGTTCTGACATCTGCGTGCGGTGAATGAGACGCTCGCGGAGAGCGTCGTACGGCTGTTGAGCAGGAGGATCCAGGATGATGTCACGCACCTCTGCCGCATACTCTGGTGTCAGTGATCCCACCACGTACTGATATTTGGTCACCTGGCTGGTGATGCGACGGGTGGAAAACAGGGATTCAACCTGTGCGAACCAAACCTGGGGGTCAGCAGCCCAGTAAGGTGGTAGCTTGACGTTCAAGCTGACCGCGGCCACCTCACTGTCGCGGGCTGTACCGCCTGCTGCGGAAGTTCCAGCGCCGGTGATTCTGGACAGCAGTTGGCCACGACCTACGCTGCGGATAGGTGTGCTAGCTCCGGAGTTTGAGGTATTCATACTGTACTAGTGCTCGTAAAATACTAAAATTCAATGCTGCGTGCAGACCACTGAGCGATCGCGAGTGATCGAACACTAGACGGGGTCACCAATTGTAGCAGTGCGCTACGTAATTCTATACAAAAGTCTGGATTCGTGAATTTAGAACTAACTTCGAACGATTGAATCTGGTGTCATAATTAATGTTACTTTAGATTACAGAGAGGACAGAAACATTACTGTTCGGCTCACAACCAGAGAGAGAGAGAGAGATAATGGAAGCAAGGCAAAAGGCAAGGAGCGGCGACTTCGGCTCGCCTGCTGAATACGGTGTACGGTACAACTATACCAAAAGGGAAGGCCAGCGGCGCACTGGAATCTAGTTGTACACAGCTGTAGTACGCATGCAAATAAGGATAATACGGTGCGGAAGTGAACGGCGCATGCTGATACGGTAAAGCGGTCGTAATACATATAAGTGTGACCGCGAGACCGGAGAATTTCATGAAGCCAATAATATGAGAATTTCATTGAAACCGAAGTAAATCAGGTCATGTGACCGAGAATCCGCTACAGTTTCCGCGCTATGTGCACTCGTGGTATCTGCTCATGGCTTCAAAAAATGAGAATCCGTGAACAAGCGCAAAAATATCAAGCGAAGAAGGCGAAAATGGCCGCTGCTGTCAGTGAGCAAAGTTGGATGTTTGGCGCAGGGAGTCGTATAGATACGACTCCCTGGTTTGGCGTCTTCTGTGACCTCCCTGGATCAGTTTCGAACTGTCCAACAAGTGGAAATCGCTTCAGGATACCATCGTGAAGCGGTGTGCCGAAGGACGATTTGTCCCTCTCTGGGTGCAACGGTCGATGCTAAAACAGCCGATTCTGAGATCTGGCTCACGGACTATAAGGGCGGCAAGTCGGTACGTCCTGCGCTCTCTAGTTTTGTGGTGCACTGTTTTGTTTGAATTCTTTATTCTCACGATGTAGTTGTTGTTGTTGTTGTTGTCGTCGTCGTCGTCGTCGTCGTCGTCGTCGTCGTCGTCGTCGTCGTCGTCGTCGTCGTCGTCGTCGTCGTCGTCGTCGTCGTCGTCGTCGTCGCGTCGTCGTCGTCGTCGTCGTCGTCGTCGTCGTCGTCGTCGTCGTTCTTGTCCTTTTCCTTTTCCTTTTCCTTTTCCTTGTCCTTGTCCTTGTGCTTGTGCTTGTGCTTGTGCTTGTGCTTGTGCTTGTGCTTGTGCTTGTGCTTGGTTGTTGTAGTTTTTTTTGAATTCTTTATTCTCACGATGGCACCATCGCCAATAAGAGAATAGTTGTTGTTGTTGTTGTTGTTGTTGTTGTTGTCGTCGTCGTCGTCGTCGTTGTTGGTGGTGTGTGTGTTGACGTTAGCGCAGTGCGGCAGAGCCATACTTTGCTCACAGTCACTGGCTCGCTGGTCGTTGAACTCTACTAACATATTGCGGTCTTTCCGTCCTCCATGCATTGACAGGGCAGTGCAACGTATCGCGACGACTTTGACGACGACGACAGTGACCAAGATGCGTATTTGGGGAAGGTGAAGGCGGAGGGTGCTTCCCGCATGGACGATGCAGACTCTGGTATGGTAGCAGCTGAGAAGCAAGCTGCTTGGCTACTGAATTTGTGTAGAAGTCTTGCTAAATCAGCATCAGTTTAATGCGTTTCATCAGCCTCTGTACCTTAAAATTTTTTCGGAAATATGGCGGAAAAAGTAGCGAGGTAAAATGCCACAAATTGCGGGGGATATTGCGGATTTTGTCAAACATTGCATGATTATTGTTGTAAAATTGCGGAAATTGCGGCCGATTTTGGTACTTGTACTGTTACTGCAAAAACTTTTTTTTCTAAATACCGAGTGGTAGGCAAATTGAGCGCTCTGACATGGACAGGCCAGCTGTCCATTTCCAGTGTCCAAAGACTGTGAAGCATCTGGACGTAGCAAAGGCAATTCAAGCCTGCAGTCTCTCGCTTGGAGATGTCCTGCAGATCGACCTGCACGGCCGGCCCGGGTCTTGTGTTCTGACCCTGCGTGATTTCGCCACCAGGGACAAGCTCGTCGCAGCAAATCTGCAGTTGGAGGGTAAGAGCATTGACGTGCTACCGGGAGATGGCACAGTATCCGCTACCCGTGTTTACATTTATGGTTGCGAACCCGCATTGCATCTGGGCCACATAGAGTCGGCTTTGGGGGAATTTGGCGAAATTGTCGGCAATATTGATTGCGAATTTGTCACCGTTGAGAAATTCAAAATTCTCACGGGGGTACGACGGGTGCTAATGATCCTGAAGAAAGGTGTACCCTGCAAGCTAAGCATTCAGAAAAGGTCGTACCGTACACATCACCGCGACCAGATACAGACGTGCTTTCGCTGTGGTGTATCTGGCCACCAAGCACGTGACTGTCCTGCACGCCCAAATGCTGCACGTACACGTACGCATCACACTTCGTACTCCACTGTCGTACAGGGCCAGGCTGCGGACCGTATGGCGGATGACAGTCCGGATGTACTCGTTCATGTACCGGTACAAGAACCCACTGGCGCTGAACCAAATCCAGGAGCTGCGATAGCAGGCGAAGCAACAGATAGCAACTGCCCATGTCCACCAAAAGGTTCAACCACACTAGAGGGCTCGAACCAACAACAACAGCAGCAGCACTGCGACAAGCGACCACCAAAGGTCTCTAAGATACCTGTACGGCAGGCAGCTTATTCTGTACCAGTCGCCACGCCAACAACCCTGCCAGCAGAAGAGGCTACACGTGGAGTGCCGGCATTTCCGCTCTCTCGTGGGAAGGGGTGTCACTCTTCACCTGATGACGAAGGATTCATCCGCGCATCAGGCAAGCACACATTCAGCGCAAGAGTCCTGGCATTCGACCCCCAAGTCGCATGGGCAAATGAGGCATCTGCAAAAGAGATGCACCGCCTTGCCCAACGTGTGAGGAGTCGGCGAGGAAGCCAATAACCGGTAAACTTCTGCTTGTAATCTCGATTCTATGCTAGTCCTCGTCATGATTGTTCTTTTTCTTACTAATTACTACTTTTCACTGCTATATCGTCTTTAAATCCACACGCTCAGGTATTCTCTCCACGAGCTGCCACCATCAGTTTTCCGGTGAGCACCCAGGATACCCGAACGCTTAAACTAGGTTTTTTGAATGTCTGTAGCTTGCGCTACAAAGTAGATGAAGTAACGGCACTCCTCCGGGTGCAGGACTTTGATATTTTTGCATTGGCCGAAACCTGGCTGGATAGCACTATTGGTGACGGAGAAGTAGCTCTTCCTGGATACAGCCTCACAAGGACCGATCGCAGCGGCAGGCGAGGTGGCGGCACGTGTATCTATTACAAATCCACCCTGCCAATCAAACCACGCCCAGATCTAAGCGTAAGCGGCTTAGAGCTGGTGTGGGTTGACGTACAGATACATCGACAGCATCACCGTGTCGGCTGCGCCTACAGGCCCCCTGACACATCCGTGGAGTTTTGGACTGATTTAGAAAGTGCCATGCATAGTGCTGGCTCTTCAGCCACGTCTTTAACGGTGTTGGGGGATTTCAATGTGGACTTGTCCGCTAATCACCCCAATCATCAGCGAACCCATCTACAGAGCCTGTGCTGCACGTTCGACTTAACCAACTGCGTGGATGCAGTGACGCGCATCACTCCAAGTACGCCGAAAGGCACCCTTATTGACCTTGTCCTCACGGACAGGAAGATGGTATCCAGCTGCAGGGTGATACCTTGTCTGATCAGTGATCACAGCGCTGTGCTCGCCAACCTGAACATTTCAGTTCCTCGTGCAGAGACTCAATCGAAGCAGGCCAGGCGGATTCGGAATATAAGTATCCCTGAGTTCAGAATCGCTCTGGAGCAAGAACTTCAGCATTTCCCTTCCCTTCCACAGTCGTCAAGCGTGGATGATACGTGGCATGATTGGCACTCGCGCTTTATGACTGTCCTGGACAGGTATGCTCCAATGAAGACTGTACCACCGCGCCGCAAGCCTCTACCTCCATGGTCCGACCGTGAGACGTATCAACTCATCAGGACACGGAATAGGCTGCACACGCGCTGGCTCCGGAACCCCGAAGATATGGCACTTCACAGTGCATTCAAACTGGCTCGGACGCAGGCATCTAACGCGATTCGGCGCAAACGAAACTCGTATTTTCATCAGACATGTCAATCTGCATCTGCAAACCCTCGTAAGCTCTGGCAGCTCATCAACAGCCTTACAGGCCGTACCCGAGCACAACCGGATCCTACATGCGACGTTGAAGAGGTCGGCAATACGTTCCATCAAGTTGTGACCGACGCCAATAGACCTCCCATATTGGCAGAACCTCAGGGGCCATTGAGAGGGGAAGTCCTTTCGGATTTTCGAGGGACTGATGCAGGTTCCGTTTACGAACTGCTCCGTAAAGTCGACGCCAGAAAAGCAACCGGTAGTGACGGGGTCCCAGGATCGTTGCTGCTCGCCACTGCCGACATCATCGCACCAAGCCTCACCCAACTTTTCAACATGTCCCTGAAATCGGGTATCGTTCCTCGGGCCTTCAAGCTAGCAGAGGTTCGCCCCCTCTTCAAATCGGGAGATCCTGCTTCCCCTGGGAATTATAGACCAGTATCTCTACTACCCATTATTTCGAAAATCCTCGAGCGGATTGTACAAAACCAGTTACAAGGTCAGCTTTCCCGTGTTCATGCGCTGCCTGACACGCAGTTTGCGTACCGGCATGGCTACTCAACAGAAGATGCATTGGTTGTCCTGACGGACACGCTCCTGGAGGCCCGCGATCGACGCCAGGTATCGGGAGTGTGCTTTCTCGATCTCTCCAAGGCATTTGACAAAGTCATTCATGAGCGTCTCATTCAGGACCTGTTTGCTTTAGGAGTGACAGGCAGACCCCTTCGCTGGCTCATCAGCTACCTCAGTGAGCGGACACAGCGAGTTTGTTTCGGGGCCAGCAGCAGCACAATCACCTCTTGCAGCTGCGGTGTGCCCCAGGGATCGGTGCTCGGCCCGTTGCTCTTTAACGTGTACACAAGAGATGTTCCTCAAGTAGCCCAATCCGCAGCCACGATCCAGTTCGCCGATGACGTCGCAGTATATTGTAGCGCTGACACGACTCAGGCTGTTGCCAGTACGCTCTCCACCGCAGTCTCCTCCTTGGCTGCATGGCTGGAAGAGCGAGGACTGATTCTGAATGAGAAGAAGAGTCAAGTTCTCACAGTCTTTCCTGGTAGAGACGCTGGACCCCGGGTCACAGTCCTCTGTCGCAGCCAAGCTCTGCCGACAGTCACCAGCGCGAAGTACCTTGGCGTCATCATTGACGAGGGGCTGAACTTTCAGCAACACCTGAAAGCCATTACAGCAAAGGTGTCCCGCAAAGTAGGTGCCCTCTGGCGGACTCGGAGATGCTTGAGCCTGGCGGCCCGAGTCACCTACTTGAAGTCCGTGGTGATGCCGGATCTGACCTACGCATCAAGTTGTTTCTTGTTCTGTCTAACTGCCCAGCAAGCAACGGATCTCCAGACGCTGGAGAACAAAGCGGTTCGCGCAGTTTTTGGCGCTCGGCCATACGACTCTGCTCAACCTCTGCTCCAACGGGTGGAACTCTACCGAATCTCAGAGTTGCACAAGCAAAAGGCGCTATTGCTCACCTGGCGATGCATCCACGGCATTGCGGGGAACCGGCTCTGTGGACTGATTTCAAGGTCACCAGATCGGCGTACCCGCTTGCAGAAGGACATCGGAGCTCACATACCACCCGCCGCAAGCCGCGCTGGTCAGGCTAGGTTCTCTGTTGCCGCTCCCAAGCTGTGGAACGCACTACCCAGCGACATCCGCACCATCCCCCAACGCAGTGTGTTCAAGATGTCAGTCATCCCACATACGCTCGCTCCATGAAACGTATCACCCATTATTCCAGTCACTGTTGCTGTCGCATCCACTCGTATGTCGCATCCACTCGTAGTCCACGTCCACTGATGCCGACCGAGGTAGCTCTCTTGCTACTGTGTAATAGTGACATGTACCCAGCTAATGTCTCTGCTTCGTTCAGGGAATTCAGAATAGGAAGTCTGCTGTACCACCCGCTCTTTTCTTTTTACTTTTAAAAGCGATTATTTGTAACATGGAAATTTGTTCCTTGGCTCACCATCTGAGTTCTTTAAGCTATCATTCATTTTCTGCTGACCCCGGTTATTTCTTTTATTAGTATTATTTTCTTTGCCTTCGCTTTCTTGTTATTGGGCAACTTGCCCGTTAGAATCTGCGAAGTAAAATAAACAACAACAACAACAACAACAACAACTGTCTGTAGTGCGGTGCGATATACGAGTCGTACACCAAAAATCATGCATGACAAAACAGAACGTGTGCTGCGCTGACTGTGTTCAACTGCCTGACAGGAGTTTGCAAGACAGCTTTCCTCCATCCTCGGACAACACTCGACCCGAGCCTTATTTTGTGACTTGTCAGCCGTTGATTTGCCCAGAAACTTCCCATTCTGGTGTCGATCTCATAAGTAAACTACTGACGAGCTTGAAGAACTAAACAACATCGAAAGACCCGAATATCGCGGTTGCTTTTCGAAATATCGTGGTGCTTTTCAAGTATCAACGGACAGTTTTCTACAATAACGTGGATGGTTTTCAAATATCGCGGATATCGTGGACTTTTGTTCAAATCGCGGAAAACAACGCGGCCGCGGAATCGCAAGTTCCTGGGGGGGGGGGGGGGGAGGGGGGACAGATAATGTAATTAGTAATTACGTTAGTAAAAAAATGTAGTTGATCTACGGAAAGTCTTCCGTAGACTGCATGCAGATCCGTGTTTGGCCAGAAGGAGTTTTCAAATCACATACCTACCCTTGGCAACACCAAACGCGACAGTGTATGACCCAGGGAGAGAGAGTCATCAATTTGTACCCCAAGCCGCTTATGGAGCCCTACTTACCTACTCTACCTAGACAACTTTCCGTCAGTGGAGTGCAAACTCGCGAATTCATGGGTTTTCCTGCCCACTCGCGTAAAGTTGCTCAACTTTACGTAGTGCAGAACCGCTCTGTAGTTTTGTAGTTTTGCTATTTTTCTTTGCTTTCTATTCCTTTGTCATTTTGTTGTGAGTCTGCACGCTTCAACTCAAACTCGCAAGGTTGATCACTTATCCCTTGCACTTTTAGGACATGTGCCCAGTCCTGAAGTTACTGCTAATTGGTTTTGTTTTATTGTTTTGCATTCACTTGCAGTAGTCTGTAGATTCATGTGGGTGTTCTGATCGCTGTTTGAAAGCGTTAGAATCGGTGTATATTCACACTCAGCAGCTGAACCTTGCAGGCAGAAGCAGAACATTACACCGCTGTGCTTGGTTATAGACACACCTTGCTTTTTTTAAATATTTTATTCAAGTCACACCTTGCTGCTCTTCGTAGCGTGTGAATCTATAGTACACTGCTTGTTTTCCCTTGGTGACGTGCTACGCTTCTCACCATTTCGCCGCCTCCCGCCTTGCTGCTGTAGTAGCTATATCTTCTGCTACCGTGAACTGCTTCATTCTCTTTGCAGTATGTTCATTTCATAAATTTCATAGTTTTTTTCCAAGTCTACAAATGGAAGAATAAAAATCCTACGAAAGAGATCCGTTTGTCAGGACCTTTTGCAGGAACCCTTCCAATATAAAGTACACATGGATGAGAGTTTCATGGGTATAGTATGGAAAACCGGTCTAAGGTGACCAAGGCCCCCTGGAATTTGAGTCGGCCTGTTAACGTCATTGTACCCCGTCTTTCCGTGTTTCCTATCCAGAACCACGGCCGTCTTCGCATGCAGCCAGAGAAGATCACATTCAAGGCCAGCCGAAGTGGCAAGATTGAACAGTTCAGCCCAGATGGGCTTAAGTCAGTCAACTGGACGCGTGCGCCGAAGGGCTGGGAGCTGTCACTAGTCGCCAAGTCGGGCTCCTGCACTCGGCTACAGGGCTTCAAAGAGACCGTACGTGGCGCGCTGTCCCGTGTGTGCGTGTGTGTGTGCGCGCGCGCGCGCGCGTGTGTGTGCATGTGTGTATGCGTGCGTGTGTGCGTGCGTGTGTGTATGTGTGTGTGTGTGTGCGCGCGCACATGTGCATGTGCATGTGCGTGCGTGTGTGCATTTGCATGCACACACGGCCAGCAGTTAACTTCTCCGCTTTGTGGCATGACGGTTATGGCAACACACTCTCATGTGTAAATTTTCGTACATTGATTGTGCCACGCAGGCAAATACAGTGATGCCAAATCATTTTCACTCAAAATCGGACACCCTTCACCGTCAAGGCTGGCCAGTGGCCACATGGTGCGAATTTTTCCCCGCAGCAATTTTTTTACAGAGAATTCAAAATATCGCCTAAAACACCATGAAAATTCGCTTCGTTGCCATGGTAACCCCGGAGTTGTCATGAATTTTGTAATGATGAGTGTGGTCGCACACTGACTCTGTACAGACTGTCAGTGTACATGCCATCAAGCCTGATCCAGGCATGTTACTTTGCACTTCCACAGCCAAGCGCTAGCCTTTTTAGAAGCAAATGTACAGTGGTTTGTGCCTTCAGTTGTGCTGAAAAGTGAAAGTACAGGACTTCTGCATATGAAAGTAATGATCTCCGACATTTTGGCTGTTTTTTGGACGTTTCCCTTTCGGACCGGTTTTCGGAAGAGCCTTCGAAAATCGGACACTGTCCGAAAAATCGGACGGTTTGGCAGCACTGCAAATAGAAACACAGGAGAGGCGCATAAAGTCCGATCTTGCCAATATTATAGCAACTCCGGGGAATAAGTAACCCTAGCATTATAAGCACTGGCCTGTGCAATGAATGCAATTCTGGTTTATTCATGAGATTGGATTTCACTTGATTCCACTGTATGATAGACTATAGTAGACCGTGTCGGTGTCGGGGATTTGGGCTTTGCTCTTGTTTGCACACACTACGGGTTTCTGTTTCTTATTCTTGTTTTCTGGAGACTGACTTGATATGCGTGCGTGTGTGTGTGTGTTTCTGTATGTGTGTGTCTGTGTTTGCATCTGTGCCCGTGTGTCTTCTGTGCATGCGGTGTTCTTTGTTTTTTGTTTTTTTCATTCTGTATTTCTTTCCCAGGAAAGCCAGCGGTTACAAGGCAAGATTAGCAAATGGTACAAGCTGCCGTGGAGCGTAGTGGAGCGGTCTGTTCGCGGCCTTAGCTATGGGAAAACCGACTTTTGCGGTACGGCATCGCGCCAGCGTGGCTTGATCATGCTTTTTCTCCGTGTTGCTATGTGTGTTTGCACTCTGCAGTCTCTTCACAGAATCTCGATATTTGATTGTTTCCTGCACTACAGCGTAGTGTATGGCGCTAAAATTGCTGATATTTGAACAATGCATATGATGACAGAATGTAGAGCCATTGAGTGATGAGTAATCCCATCTTCTCTTACTCAGCATGGATGCATTCCATTGCTTGTCCAGCTTGGCAGCTCGGTTGTTCCGTAGGGTTGTGCGTGTACTGCGTTGTGGGAGGCATGGGCAATGCCACAGGGTCACATACCAGACTATAGTGCGCCATCATAGTACTACTGTATGTTAGGTGATGATAGGTGTGTAGGTCAGTTTTTCCATAGTGACGTGCATGATGTCATTGCCTGTTTGCTTGGGGCCCTGCTTGCATGTACCTGCAGGCTCATCGTTGAAGTTTGTCATCGACGACAAGCCATCGTTTGAGTTGCCCCTGGAGAGTGTGTGCCAGACGTCCATCACCAAGAACGAGGTACACTTGGAGTTCCATCCGAACGACGAAGCGGACGTTCAGCTCTCTGAAATGAGATTCTACGTGCCACCGTCTCTCACGTCCGCTGTCGGTGATGGCATCGCCGACGACAAAGACGCAGCCAAGGTACAATACCATTGCATGCTAAGTTGGGGGTATATCATGTGACTACAAGACAGTTTACATGATCTGAGTGTTGCCAGGCAACAGCCAATGGGGAGAAGGGGGGGGGGGGGGGCTGGGTGCCAGGTCAGCAATGTGGTGTGCAAAACGCTAGGACTTCTGGGCTCACATTATCGAGGCATTCAGATAGCCTGGATTGGAGTTTTTTGTGCGCGTGTCCATTCGATCCTGGGGTGCCACGCCATCCAGAGGAGAGTTTGAAAGGCCCAGGATGTGAGGGTCTTGACTCAGTGGTGGGGTGACGTCCATGCTTTCTCTGCTGCTAAGGTGTGCATTGTTACCCTCCCACCCAGACTGTAGAACTGGTACTGTATTCTTAATTCGCTAACTACAGTGGCGAGTACCGCAGTGCACACTGACATGGTGCATCGAGTTGCGGATTCGTTAAACTAGTGAAACCTTGCTCAGATGGCAGGGAGGTTCTGCGTTTTGAATTTCGGAATATTTTTCGGCAGTTCTGGCTTCGAGAGTCGGCGGAGCAGTAGAACTTTCGGGAAAATAATTGAACGGAAAGAAGCAGTCGAGTCGGAAAATATTTGGAAATTCTAAATGCAGAACCTCTGTACTGTGTTGGCTGTGCGTACGGACCCCAAGCATGCGGCGTATAATCGTGTTTTCCCGCCGTCAGCCCAAAGACGGCTACTACCTGCTTGTTCATATGTTAAACTAGCCGTCTTCCCCCTTGCATTGCCGGTTGTATTGTTTTGGAAGTAGCCCTGGTAATAGCTATCATGCTGACACTATTTCCCTCTACAGTAGTGCAATTCCTGCTTCGTTTGCCATATCCGTTGCTTATTTTGTGGCTCAGGAATTCCACACCAAAATCACGTCGCATGCCGACATTCTTCGTGTGTCTGGCGATGCGCTCATTACGTTTGACGGAATGTCATGCCTGGTGCCTCGGTAAGCCACTGCTTGGCGTTTTCAGTGCGGTGTGTGTGTGTGTGTGTGTGTGTGTGTGTGTGCATGCGCGCGCGCGCGTGTGTGTATATGCGTGTGTATGCGTGTATGCACATTTTTTGTTTTTCTTCGGGTTTTGGCGGTATCTACATTCATGTATTATGTTTGTTTATAATTGTATTTGTTGACACTAGATGTACTAGTAGTTACCGGTTTCTCTGATAAAGCCCGGTCTATAGTAGTGACCCGGCAAGGGTTTTTGAGAAGTAATAAGAGTACAATCTCTAGTAGTATCGTGGGTCACATTTGCCGGACTATTCAGCAGTACATTAACTGAATGTAAAATAGGAGTACTTGAGTACATTGTGTCATGCACGTTATTGATCTACATGTATTTCCTTTCTGGTGGCTATGTTATTGTGAAACATTAGTCTTGACAATATCTCTTTGAGTTTACTTCAAGGTAGGTTTTAGAAAATTCTTCATATGGTCAGTTCCTCTCTCTCTCTCTCTCTTTGTACGTTTAGATACGGAAGTTGGCTGATAGTGGAGCATTGAAAGATAAACGCATAGTCCCTAATTCTAGCGCAGGTGGTCCTTGAACTAATAAGTAGCCCGGGCTTTCATTAGAGAAAGTATGGTGTGCAAAGTTTGGGTTATTGGCAGCCCTTGTGAATCTGTTGTCGTGTGCAATCTACAAAGTCCTTCTCTTTATTTAGTTGCTCAGTTGTTGTTGTGCTTTGCATTGCCTTTTCCCACGTTTCCCTCTGCCATTGCCGATATAGTGGACGCTACACAGTGAAAGTATACCCAGGGTTTCTCTTCCTGCATGGCAAGTCGTACGACTTCACCGTTCCCTTTCAGTCCATCGTGCGACTCTTCCTCTTGCCTCACAACGACATGCGACAAATGTACTTTGTGGTGAGTTTCTGCAGATGCCTGCCTGCCTGCTGTTTAAGCATCTTGTCTTGTGTGAGGATCATGTATTCTAGTAATATAGGGTTGAGTAATTATCGGAGCAGCAAAGGAGGGAAAGGCTGTTGTGTCTTCGAGTTCACACTGTATCATGGGCGATCGACCAACAGGAAAGTGACACTTGCTCCAGGTAGTACTGCAGCGTTTGCACTAAGGCATGACTGTGATTCGTATTTGTCTCGGTCGTTCTCTAATATCTCCTCCTCCCACTGTTGTGTGTGTGTGCATGCGTGTTTCTTGCCTAGGTGGCTATGGACCCTCCCATGAGGCAGGGCCAGACGCGCTACCCTTTTCTGATTCTCATCCTCAACAAGGAAGAGTCGATGGAAGCAGAGGTGGCATTGTCAGAGTGAGTCTGCCGCTGTGCCTGTTCTTATCATGCGTGCAATGTGGCATTGCTTTTGTTGTGTACCGTCAATTGCTGTTAGTACCGCCATACTTCTGTTTCACACAGAGGTCATGTTTAATGACAACATTGTAGATACGTTGTATTTAGTGGCAAACCAGTGCACGTGGTGCCTCTCCATACAGCAACCAAAGAATTCCGCGGACAGGCCCATGGGCTTATCTGATTCAAAAGGGGCATCAGATGAGTGTAGATGTGGCCATGAGCTTATACGCCAATCACGATGCACGGCAACAAGATGCACGGCAACAAGCACACAGAGCATACTATAGTAAACCCTGGTGTAAGCGTCCTCTGGGTTTAGCGCACTGTGAGACCTGGTTCTAAAGACCACCTGGCTTTAACGACCGCTTTTGCTTGCGCCGTGGGGTGGTCACTTAAACCAGGTTTTACTGTAGTACTAGTATTGGTTTACTCTACCCTGACTGCACTGCCACTGCAGCACGTAAGTCAGTGCACTTGTGCAGTGATACATTGGCAGTGCACTATTGTAGGCATGTGTATTCCGTGTGATAGTATCGTGGTGGTGGTGGTGGTGGTGGTGGTGGTGGTGTGTGAATCCCTATTTTTCATTCTTGTCTTTTTCGACACACACACCACACCACATACTCCGACATACACACATTTGCCTTGCAAGCTGTTGAATGGTGTAATCCCAGCACAAGTTGTTATGTCTAACATAGCTGTTCGTTATCATCGCTTCCGCGATGGGCATGTGTGTGTGTGTGTGTGTGTGTGTTTTGTCTATTGCTGTGTACACATGGATGGCATGCACATGTCGGCATGGGGGCTTCTTCGCCCCACCTGTCCATGTGACTCAGCTGGAGACGTTTTGACAGAGCTTGTTTTACGTCCTGGATACGGAGCAAGCAACAAGACTCAATATGACACTGTGTCTGTGTTTGTGTTTGTACATGCGTGTTTTCATGCGTTTTGTAGAGACTCGGTTATTGAGCCAATAATAAATGTAGAAAGGAAAAGGATGTTGAAGCTAGGTGTCAGGCTGTCGAATGTCTCACTACTCTGTCAGTTTTGTCCCTAGTTGTTGCACTTTCTGACTGTATATAGTATCTAGTTACAGTGGTGGAGAGTTACTCTTAAATCGTTTCCGTATGTCCTTTTTTTTCTACGTTTTGTAGAGAAGAGCTGGAGAAGCAGTACCAGGGTAAGCTGACTCAGCAGATGAATGGGCCTATTTACGAGGTGCTGAGCCGCGTCATGAAGGCGGTCGCTTCAAAGAAGATCGTCGTGCCTGGCAATTACCGAAGGTAATGATCTTGGCACGCGTTGTCCTGTCTTTTGCGTGTGTTCTTTCCCCCTGTTTGTCAGCCGGCTGTGGTGCAAATTGTACTCAAGTACTACTTGTAGTATGTGTGATCTGCAGCATCTTAACATAGTCTAATATTGTCACAGGGTTCTACTTCTAGCCAGGTCAAAATAGTAGGGGGGGGGGGCATGGGAAGCACTTACGCCGTATCCCATTTTTTCCACTTTCCTATATTGTCTTGCCACGCTAAATGCAACGTATGGGGCGAATCCCCGACTTCACCCGAGACAAATGTGCCTTTATGAACCATCTAGTAGTGACTTTCGACTGCATTTTCTTTGAATTGCATGGAAACACGAAAATCGGAAAATGAGTAGGGGGTCGCTGCGTCCCCTTTTTTTTTCTGCGTCCCTTTCCCCCCCCCCCCCTTTGGCTAGAACCCTGTAAGGAGTTGTACTGGTGCTTGAGATCTGCAGACGTACTGGACGCACCACATACTGTACAGGCAGAACATTTCGTCGGTCAATAATTTCGTCCATCTCCAAAGAAAGGGAATTCGTCCGGTTGTAAATTTCGTCCATGGATAATAAGAGTGTATTGAAAAGCTGGACAAATCGACAATAGTCCGGCATTTAATTTAGTCCAAAAGCTCCTTGGACGAAAAGAAGAAATTAAATACCAGACGAATATTTCTGCTTATTCA
>NC_088647.1:6635523-6705523 GCF_964019385.1 Sycon ciliatum
GCTAATAATTATATAAAATAATTATACTCAATCTGCGGACAGCATGTTGTTTCGTTCTTTTTGAACTCATCAGCGCAGCACAGAGAAAATGAGGCCGAACCTGATAGCAATGGAAATAAAAATTTCCAATCAGGCCCGAACGTACCTTGCCAGAGTGCTCAAACTGACAAGTCAGTGAGCTCTGCATAACGCAAACAGCAAAGGCACTACCCCACGCAAGAGTGCTCAACTGCTACAAGAGCAGGAGCGAAATACTCAATCTGCGGACAGCATGCTGTTTCGTTCTTTTTGAACTCATCAGCGCAGCACAGAGAAAATGAGGCCGAACCTGATAGCAATGGAAATAAAAATTTCCAATCAGGCCCGAACGTACCTTGCCAGAGTGCTCAAACTGACAAGTCAGTGAGCTCTGCATAACGCAAACAGCAAAGGCACTACCCCACGCAAGAGTGCTCAACTGCTACAAGAGCAGGAGCATGTTTGCTTCATTGTACTCTGTGGCATACATATTTGCATTGTACTCTGTCCATACATATTAGGAAACAGTTCTGTCCGCAGATTAAGTATCAGATTAACCTTGATTAAAGGGGAAGTTAAGGCAAAAATTAAAATTTCACCAGTTGTAGTCTTCGGGGTGCTGAGTCGAATGGTCTTGGTCCGAGAAAGCTGAGACGCTCCCTTCCTACTTGAATCCCAATCGAACTCGCGCACTTCCACCGAAACTGGGTGACTGCGCCCTACTAGATGGGGATTTGTATGCAAAATGTCACTAAAAGCGCCCTTTCGTTCTTATAAAAGCACGGATGACCGCGATTGGCCCATATGTTGTAGTCTTTTGGACGCTGAGTCGACTGGTTTTGGTCCGAAAAGGCTGCGATGCAGCGTTCCTCCTTTATTCCCAATCGAACATGGTTGAACAAGCGGTCACGTGCCCCTGCGTACACCAGTCACCTGGTCACCGTGCCTGCAGGGTACAACTTACTAGCCTGTTTGACCTTTTTTGGGTGCATTCATGTCACTCGAGTTGAACCTTGGTGTGAAAGTTGTCGCCTGCTGGCGTTGTGACCAGGTGATTTGGGCACCCAGGAGCACGTGACCGCTTGTTCAACCATGTTCGATTGGGAATAAAGGAGGAACGCTGCATCGCAGCCTTTTCGGACCAAAACCAGTCGACTCAGCGTCCAAAAGACTACAACATATGGGCCAATCGCGGTCATCCGTGCTTTTATAAGAACGAAATGGCGCTTTTAGTGACATTTTGCATACAAATCCCCATCTAGTAGGGCGCAGTCACCCAGTTTCGGTGGAAGTGCGCGAGTTCGATTGGGATTCAAGTAGGAAGGGAGCGTCTCAGCTTCCTCGGACCAAGACCATTCGACTCAGCACCCCAAAGACTACAACTGGTGAAATTTTATTTTTTGCCTTAACTTCCCCTTTAACCTTGTTCTGTTGAAACATGTCGTTGGTTGACAGCATGTACACACAAGGTGGAGACCACTGTGTTTCGAAACAGTGATCTTGCTACAACCTCCGTGGTTGGTAGAGCCCCGGTCTGTTGCGACCATCTGAACCGTATGGATGTTAGACCCGGTTTGGGATGACATCCAGGAGCGAACAAAGAATACACGACTGACGGTACAACAACAAGAAAACTAAGACAACTCCTCTAGAATACAGAGGGTCAGAAGCGGGTCTAACATCCATACGGTTCAGATGGTCGCAACTGACCGGGGCTCAACCAACCGTGGATGGTTGTAGAAAGGTCACTGTTTCCGAACACAGTGGTCTCCACCTTGTTACATGCTGTCAACCAATAACATCTGTCCATACTGTAGTACATGTATGCAGCTGCTGGATACTGGATTGTAAGTTTGTAACCATGGATACTCGGAAGTCAAGACCCAGTGCTCTGCTTTATTTTTGTTGGATACGTGCAGGGTTTACCGGGCGTAGGCTTGGTTAGCAGAGAGAAGAGTGTTGCTTTGGCCTGTGTGTGTGTGTGTGTGTGTGTGTGTGTGTGTGTGTGTGGGTGCGAGCGTGCGTGCGTGCGGGCGTACATGCGTGCGTGGTCGGGGCTTCTTCGTTCAAGGTAAGCCATTGGTAGATCTATGTGTACTAGCTACACAGTCGGCATGCTGCAGGTACAATAGGAATGTGAAAACTACAATCTGTGTCACTGTCAGCTTTCAGAATATATTTTAAAAATGTGCTAGGAAGAGTAAGTCGGTGCCACACAGTAGTGCTCACCATGGTCACATGGCACCATGCATGACGTTGACACGACGTACATAGGCCTTATGCACATTGTACAGATGCACGAAATCCCGTATAATCTTGTAGAATCCCGTAGACCCGGTTGGGTGTTGAATGTGCAGGACCCTATTGTGTTTACTGCTATTTCCACTATGAAATGGGCCATGAAGGCATTTCATACGAAATCTTTTTCCGGCAGAGATCTAGCTAGTCGTTAGTTCAATCCCAAAGTGAAGAAGGCTTGAAAAGTGATCGTTTGCCATGAATTGTGAGGCTAAATGGGTCAAACGCGCATGTATAGCACACAATGAACACCCAACCCGGCAACCGGGTATGTACACACCTACGGCCATAGTACAGAACTTCGTACATCTGTACAATGTGCATAAGGACTATTGTCTAGCGTGGTAAATTTATGACTGCCCTGACACGAATCCGCGATTGGTGTTCCGACTACTTTTCCGAACGAAAAATGCGAAAGTTCGCAATGCAGTTCGCGAACTGAAATGTTTACGAACGCGAACGCGAATTTCGTCTTGCTAATCCTCCGTAATTATGATGTTTTACGACTCCCTGGTATGTTCCGACTCAGTACACGTCGTAGCAAGAGTAGTGGTTATGTACTCTTGGTTATGTTCTCTTGGTTATGTACTCTTAGTCTTGGTCGTAGGTCTACTACATAATTATCATACTGAACTGACTCACTCAATCCATGTCCTGATTGCAATGTAGGGGAAACCCCGTGCAAGCATGACTTCACATCGTCTTGACTTGTCCAGTGCAGGCCAGGACTACCATTGTTGCCCGTTCTTATGCCATAGCTGCTTGTTGAAGGTCTCTCTACTCCAGCACCAGGGCCGTACATGGTGATGCCACTCGGCACATGCCAAATAAAACGCTCGGGGTGACGCACCCCACACCCACCATGCCTCTTTGTCCAACCGCACTCTTTCCCTCCGTTGCACGTCCAGCTCGCCGCATCTGAGCTGAATGACTCTTTTGTCAGTTTTGAGGACGGACTCGCAGACTAGTCTGGACCAGGGAGTCGTATACGACTCCCTGGTATGGTCTGGACTATCCATGTCTGGCGGCGCCGAACACTGCGGTAGGTACTACTACTACCAAGAGTACATAAAGGTTTATGTACTCTTGCTACTACTAGTACTAGCAAGAGTACATAAAAAAAGGTTTATGTACTCTTGGTACTAGGCAGTCTGTAGATCTACCCGACGTCATGACCAGATGACTCATGAGTCATGTGCATTGTACAGTCTAGTCATGCAGGAGTCCTCTGCTTAGCTTGTCTTGTACGTACACCATGGTAGACCTACTACTACTAGTACTCAGTACTACAGTCCATTCAGAAAAAAATGAACTTCTAGCTTTTGGCCATAAATGGGTCAAACGTTGAGTTTTTTTAGAATTTTTTTCTGCAATCCCATATGGAATCCTCTTCCAATTATGTTTCTGAAGTTTTTTTGTCCAAAAAGCAAGCCATAGCAAGAATAGGATTTCGGCCAGGTTTTGCCCCAAAAGCACTGAATTGGGAAAAACCATCAAAATCCAGGCCGTTTGACCCCGCCTGCAACAGTGCATTCTGCGGTTCGAACCCCAGTTCAGGCACCCTTTTTGGACCCTTTTTCAAATTTCAAAGTTCGCAGCACTGCACTGTGTACGATGAAATCACGAAAAATCGCCAAATACGGGAGCTCGCCAGAGCCAGGACCCATTTTTTTATGAATGGACTGTAGTAGTAGTGCTACTACTACTAGTACTACTAGTACTACTGTACTAGTACTAGTAGTACTAGTAGGTCTACTGCCTGGGTTATAAGTTAAAATAACTTATAATTATGGTTATGTACTCTTGCAGTCTTGGTACTACTACTACTAGTACAGTACAGACCTATTAGTACTGGATAACCATTAGACAGTCCACCTGTCGCTATGCCTATATATGCGTCCGTGTGGATCTTGGCCACGGCTAGCAGTTGTTTGCATTGGTCGCCGAGTGTGCGATGTATGGGGAGTGGGTCCGCAGTCTGAAATCGTTCTGATCGACGTTCACAATCTGCTATTATATGTCCACCCGGACTGTTTTCCGACTACTGCAACTGCTAGTGTTACCAGGTTACTTATTACTGTTAGTGTGTTGGTGAGTTTATCGAACTAGCTTGGCTACCATGTGAGTCAGCCCTGATTGCACGAACTCCCACACAGTTGGCTACGATACAGAGGTGGCGCCAAAAGAAGCGAACACGCCTCGAAATGGAGGAGGTGCGCAAGGAAATCCTCCTGTTACTAAGAAAAGCTCACTAAAGGGAACGCACACTCACACAGTGACACATTCCACATTCGTGCACAACGGAAAGCGATTCGAAGAAACAATAACCTTGAACTTTCTACATGAACTCCGAAAAGCAACTGTTCACACCAACTAGTCTAAAACACTACTAAAAGTCCAACAACCAGGAACTAAACAAAAGCAGCGCAGCACAGCGCGACGCAAGCTCCGGTGCATGCATCCGGGAACTCGCGAGACAGAAGCATGCACGTGACCGCTCAGGTCTACAGTCAATGCTACCATGAATGCAAGCATACTAGAAGTAGGCACTTCAGTCACGTGACAGAACCTGTCAAAATTTGCTGAGGTGAGAGTGCGTACTTGCGTGGCACCAGTCAAGTGCATGCGCTAAACTGTACAGGTACGCACTATGCTTCGTTGTACGGGCTGATAGTTGGGCGCATCGTGTTGCTCTGACGTTCAGCTTTCAGTAGATCCCGCATACGTCATAGTGCGTACATTTTTGCGAGTTGTAGATCACGTACACAACCAACAAAGAGTTTTTTCACAAAGAACTGTTGTTTGCTCGCGTTTGAAACGTTGCTTATCGTCTTCAGCGTCGTCTTTCCATTCGGAAACAGTAGAGTTCTTGTTTACCAGGGTTTGCGCATCGCTGCGCAAGGAGACATTATGTACGTAGGCACTGAGAAGTATGCGCTTTAGGCGGAGGAGAACGACGATGCGTCGTCCTACCTGGGCGAATTCTCAAAGCGTACTGAAAGCCAAGTTTTGACACGGTTGCGCTGGAAGGCCTACTGATGTTTACGAACAATCAAAAGGCACAGTGGCTGCTGGAGAAACCCTCTGATGAGGGGATGCTTTGATATACGCAGCCAGGCACGCTTCACCAAAATTTCAAAGCTCACCAGCAGGCAATTCATGACTGCTGCATGGAGCAGTTGAAGGATAGGGAGGCAGATATCACACCATGGAAAGAAGCTACCAACAGAGGTCCTGAAGAACTTCTTGCCAACTTGGAGTCACTTGAAGTGGCATGACTGTGAGCACGAATGTCCTGTGCAGTAATTCGCGCGCGCGCGCGTACATACCCTCCACGTTGCGGTGTCCGGCGTACAACGAGGAAGTTCTCTGTTGTTTTTGTGCCAGAAGAATGTCTTTATAACTCTTACGCTTTTGTACCCGCTGGAGCCTGCCAGTATGTCGTTTTCAGTTCATTTCACAGCAAACTGAAGCTGTTACTATGGGTTACTATGGCGTTGCTATGGGTTGCTATGGAGTTGCTATAGTGATTGCGGTCACAATTGCCGTATTCTTGCCTATTCTGAACTTTGATCTGTATTGTTTCGATCCATACAGGGTTGTCGGTGTAAGTGAGTGATGTGTGCTTGAAAAAAACACTCTGATGTTTTGTGACTATATCCACTGATGATACTTCGGAGATGCTGTTGGTGCCACAAATTGTATTGATCTCGCCTCATCCAACTCCCTATCTTCAACCCTTCATATCTGAGTGGTATCACTGTGGATTTCAATAAAATTTTCTGTGTGACCTTGTGATACCCACCACCATCGATTGCCGATGATAAACCTGGAAAAAACGCGATTTCAAAAAATGGGGTGAAGTGCCTACTAGAAGCCGGTGCGTAGCAGTACAGCGCAACCATGCATGTGACATAGTCGTTGGTTCAGACCTCGGGATCTTCTGAACATTCTCCCCTACCCTGATTGAACGTAGATTAATCAGCCACTAACACATGTGTAACGGAAATGGTATTGCCTTCTCCCCCTGGCCCCCGTGTCACACAACAGCTCAAACAACTTGGTGGAGTTTCTGACTTCTTATACAAACGGAAAGGGCACAGGAGGAGAAAGACGAAACTTGGAGACGACAGGAAGGACAACAGGAAAGACTCCCGGGAAAAGACTCAGAGGACCAACAAAGAACAAGCAGTAATAAACCGAGGACAAATCGTGACGACCAATCAGGGACTAATACGTACAGAACACATGACCAAGACCAAGACAACCAGACCACGGACGAATCACACACGACTCTCATTCCCAGACCAAACTAGCACTGCGCATGTACTGCATTCACTTGACAGTCACTCTCACACAGACGGAAGCACATCCTCACACTCTGACAACGCGTACTCCTGCATGCACCACATACCATAAACGTCACACATCACACCATACTCGCGCGTACACCTAGACCATATGACATCAGACACTGGACTCCACAAGACAAGAACCAAATACAACGACATGCGTAAATCATAGCCGTAACATAGCCCTCTCTTTTGGGGAGAGTCGACCTCGACTCTCGACTCAGGGAAAATAAAGAACAGGCAGAACAAATGACAAACATCAGAGAAAAGAAACAGTAGGTCCCTTGGTTGTCGGGTAGTTGTGAGCCTGACGAACGACCGTATGGCAAGCTTGTACGGCTTGGCCAGTCCGTTGTTGTTCCAGGTATGGTGCGCCAAGCAGGGCAAAAAACGAAACACAGGTACAAGAGCATTCGATCAGTACATGGTAAACATAGGAACAGCAGGCATGTAGGGTTAAACCAACAGTGAGGACAGTATAGACGAAACAAATTACTATGGCCGCCATTACGCAAATAATATTATAGAGAAAAAAACCACAGGGATTGAACCTGAAAAAACCACAGGGATTGAACCTGAAAAACACGGAACTACATCCGCTTCGCAAAAAAACGAGAAAAAAAAAACTGGCAGGGACCGACTGGGGCGCGCAAGGGCCAACCAACAACACACGGAACCCATAACACCCGCAAGGCAAACCGATACAACAAAACACAGGATCCCTGCAGACCACCAGGCAGACCGTGGCTCACCATGATCAGACGCCCACCCAAACGAACTAGAGAAACCCATATGCCGAAACACAATAATTACAAAACCATACGCTCACAAAAAAAAAAATTCAACCTGGATCCGAAACGAGAATCCTACAAACCATCACAGGAAACCAAACAGTTACACAACTATCCCCTCGCGCACTGACAGCAAATATACGCACACTGCAAACACCAAACCCTTTACTGGTAGCGACTCACCGGGTAAGGGGCCTGCAGGCCAGGCTGGCGAACGCCTTTCCATCTCCATGGCCGTAGTAGCAATCTCGGTGAAGTGAGTTGGTCGACGAGAGAAATAACATATATTTCGAAACGGCGAGCACGAATTGAAGCCACGGCGAAAACAAAACGATCCCAGGGCCGTGGGCTGCGGAGGCAGTACCCTGCGTCGAGCGAACGTTGGGCGCCACTGTAACGGAAATGGTATTGCCTTCTCCCCCTGGCCCCCGTGTCACACAACAGCTCAAACAACTTGGTGGAGTTTCTGACTTCTTATACAAACGGAAAGGGCACAGGAGGAGAAAGACGAAACTTGGAGACGACAGGAAGGACAACAGGAAAGACTCCCGGGAAAAGACTCAGAGGACCAACAAAGAACAAGCAGTAATAAACCGAGGACAAATCGTGACGACCAATCAGGGACTAATACGTACAGAACACATGACCAAGACCAAGACAACCAGACCACGGACGAATCACACACGACTCTCATTCCCAGACCAAACTAGCACTGCGCATGTACTGCATTCACTTGACAGTCACTCTCACACAGACGGAAGCACATCCTCACACTCTGACAACGCGTACTCCTGCATGCACCACATACCATAAACGTCACACATCACACCATACTCGCGCGTACACCTAGACCATATGACATCAGACACTGGACTCCACAAGACAAGAACCAAATACAACGACATGCGTAAATCATAGCCGTAACACATGCACTCGCAATAATGATGAAACATAGTGAAACGCTACAATTTAGCCATTTACGGTGCCTCACACCGGATACTAAAAACATAGTGATGACAGCAGCTGTAGTGCGCAGTCTCCAGAATAATATACACCCTATGCATACATGTGCATAGCGTTATTAACTATCCGATAATGTCACGTAGGCAAAGCAATGCGATGTTATACGCACCCACTTGCAGTCACTCAGACACTATTTAATTACTCTCAGCTTTGTTACCGGACATGTTCATCATACACTCTTCTGACCGTTATTCCGAGCTAAGCTTGCACATCTGAGCGATGGGACGGACCAACGATGTGTCACCAACTTTGACCTTCGCGACTCGGACCCGTCCATCAACGCCAGGGTAGACCTCCTCCACACGTCCCAGCTTCCATTTACCTCTGGGTGTTCCTGTGTTGACAACCAGCACAACATCGTTCACAGCGATGTCTGGTTGCGGCTGCCGCCACTTTGCACGAGTGTGGAGAAGTGGCAATAGCTCGGTCATCCAGCGCTTCCATACTTGTAGGACCAAACTCTGGACAACTCGCCAGCGATAACGGTGGCTGTGCGGCACAATGTCGGTGCCCTTTGGTACGAATGGCTGGCCCTGGTGTCCATAAAGGAAATGATTGGTCAACGGCAGCAAATCTCTGGCATCTGCTGACTGGTAGGTAAGTGGTCGTGAATTCAGTAACGCCTCTGCGCCGGTGATTGCAGTCGCCAATTCTTCATCATTCACTTCCGCACCTGCTAGGATGGCGAAGATGGCACGCTTTGCAGATTTCACTAGTGCCTCGTGTACGCCACCAAAGTGTGGAGCAGCCGGCGGGTTAAATGACCACTTGATGCCTTTGTCCGCTGCTCGACGCTGCACATCTCCCTCCATTGCCTTCAGAAGCTTCTTCATCTCGTTGGCGGCTCCGACGAAGTTGGTGCCGTTATCGGAGACGACCTGTATCGGAACGCCGCGCCGGTTGGTCATCCTCAAGAAAGCATTCATGAATCCGTCGACATCGAGACTTGTTGCCATTTCCAAATGAACAGCCCGGGACTGAAGGCAGGTGAATAGGCAGAGGTATCTCTTCGCCCGAGGTTTTCCGCGTCCCTGCTTGGTTGTGAAAGGTCTGGCGTAGTCCACCGCGACACGCGAGAATGCTCTCAGCGGCAATGACACACGGACGGTGGGTAGTGGCGCCATTATCTGTGTGCCTGGCTTCGCGGCCTGCCGTTGACAGTGAGCACACTTCTTCTCCCATGCCTTTATTTCCTCTCGCCCAGCAAGAAGCCAATACTTCTGTGACAGATCAGACAGCGTATGACTTATGCCACCAGCATGACGGTTCTTCTCATGAGCCTCCTTGACAATGAGCTGGGTAACCCAGTGTCCGCGCGGCAGAATCACAGGACATCTGGCTTGCTCGTCCAGGATCGCGGCATTTCGGAGACGGCTGTCAACACACAGCAGTCGATCATCATTCAGCATTGGTCGTAACTTCGCAAGCTTACTTGATGCTGGGATAGGCTTTCCATCTCTCACCAAGCGGTACTCTTCCAATGACTCTTCTTGTGCTGCCGCAATCACACTAGCTCGGCTGCTCGCAAGCTCGTCAGAGGACAATGGGCCAGTCTCACGGAGCTCCATTGGCTTGGAGCAGTTCTGCACAAAACGCATCACCCATGCTCGGCGTCGTACGAGACGGTTGATGTCAGAAAACCTTGTTGGATTCAAGCTCCAAGGTGCCTCGGCCTCAGCCGCCACTGTAGCTAGCACGACTGGTGCCTGCCCCGACGGGTCTGCACTCTTCTTTTCCAAGTTGACGGTAGACTTTGGCTCTTGAAGCTGCTGCGCTGGCCATTCTACTTCCTCTTTGCGGAGAAAGTCCGGCGCCGACCACCAGAGTTCGTTATGGATCAGAGCCTGGGCTGACGAACCTCGGGAGAGAACATCCGCCGGGTTCACTTTAGTCGGCACATGACGCCACTGACTGGGACTGGTGCTCTGCTGAATCTCTCCGATGCGTGTTGCAATGAACGGCTTGAAGCTCCGCGCACGGTTCCGGATCCAGTACAGCACATTCAGACTGTCTGTCCAAATGGTTGCTTCACTTGCTGGTAGACTGAGGACATCGGATGACCAGATAGCCAACTGCATGCCCATGACTGCAGCTAGCAGCTCTAGTCTCGGAATCGATATGGCTGCAAGCGGGGCTACACGGGCTCTACTAGCGATGAGAGCAGTAGACACATGGCCATCATCATACACACAACGGAGATAGCTGACCGCACCATAAGCGGTTTCTGAGGCGTCGGTGAACACATGGATTTGCCTGCTGGTAGGGCTGCCTGCCTCAACTGCCTGCAAACAGCGTGGGATCGAGAGGTGAGATAGCTCGGCTAGGTCTGCGTACCAACCCGTAACCCGCTGGCTTAGGACATCCGGAAGCGGTTCATCCCAATCCAACGCCAGAAGCCACATGTCTTGAATCAGCTGCCGAGCGCTCACTACATAGGGGCCTACGAATCCAAGCGGGTCAAATACGCTTGCCGTTGCGCTCAGGAACGATCGCTTGGTGACTTGTTTCGACAGGTCTGGTACGTTCGGCTTGAACGTAAAGCTATCTGTTGCGGCCGACCAGAGCAGTCCCAGCGTCTTGACACTTGGCAGCTCTGGGCAGCTCACGTCGATCTGGCTGGCACGATCTTGCTGAGGCACTTTCTCCATGACCACCTTTGAGTTGGAGAGCCATTTTCTGGCATGCATTCCGGCTTCTTTCCAGCACGCTGACAGCTGCTCATACATTTCCACACCTTCGTTGGGATCTGTGGCCGAGTCCATGGAGTCGTCCATGTACGTTGAGTGAAGCATAGTTTCCGCTGCTAATGGGTACTTGTGGCGGTTTGTTCGGGCATGTTCTTGATAGACGAACTGAGCCAAGAACGGCGAGGCGTTGGCGCCGAACACGAGTCTTTCGAATTCGTACACACGTGGCTCAGCTGTTGGCTCCATGCCTCGCCACAGGAATCGGTGGTAGGGACGGTCCTCTGGACTGAGATGAACCTGAAGGTACATCTCGGCGATATCGCAGATGATTCCTACTGGTTTGTGCCGGAAGCGGGTCAGCACGTTCGGCAGCTGGCGTTGCAGTTTCGGCCCTGGCAGCATGGTATCGTTGAGTGCAATGCCTTTGCACTTTGCTGATGCATCAAAGACCATCCGGGTCTTCGTCGTAGCTTTATCCGGTCTCAGGACTGCGAAGTGCGGCAGGAACCATTGTTGACCATGCTTGAGCTCGCTGCTACTGACCTCTCGCACATACCCTTTCTTGACGTAATCCAGTACGATGTTGCTATAAGCTGTAGCTGCTGCTGCATCCTGGCTTAGGCGTCGTTCCGTGCTTTGCAGACGCTTCAGTGCAGCCGCGAAATTGTCAGGTAGTGTTGGCCGACCAGCACGCCATGGGATGCCGACCTGGTACCGTCCATCGGCGATCCACTGCATGGACTCTCTGGCAGCCTGCATCGCTTCCTTCTCCTCCACAGAAAGAGTGGGCTGCTGCGGTTGAGCCTGGCCAAACTCTTCAATGGCCCATAGCCGCGCAATACTTTCCCGAACGTCGTGTGGCGCAGCCCGTGTAAGACAGGTTACCGGGTCTGCCTTGACCTTGCCAATCCTGCCGACGCAGGTCCATCCAAGGGGGGTCAGGCGAGCAATCGGCTCTCCAGGTTGCCCATGGACTTCTCGTATGGCTGCTTGAAGCTGTACTGCATCAAGGCCGAGTAACACATCTACCTGTCGACGGTTCGGCAGTGCTGGGAATGGAATGTTGCGGAGGTGTGCCCAATCACGGCGCTTGTGCACCCAATCCACTGCATTGTCACTGCCGAGGATTGAGTCGGTTGTGAATGCGTCCAGCGTCGCCGATGTCTCTCCGTCCACACTGCAGAGCTGAACCGTCACATGTGTTGTTGAGAACACCTCAGTACGACCGCTGAGCACTTTCACCGGCAGGTGTTGTCTTTCTCCCGTTAGACCAAGCTCACATGCCACATGCGAACTTACGTATGAGTCCGTGCTTGCGTCGTCCAGCAGTGCATTAACAAGCACTTCTTTCCCACCAGACCTGAGTTTCACTGGCACCGTTCTCATGGACACGGCGATGAGCTTGGACGCTTTGGAAGCTGTTGATAATGCCTTGCTGTCATCTGTAGTCTGACACGTGACTAGGGACATCGCTGGTTCCGACTGCCTGCTGTTGCTTGTTGTTCGTGAACGCTGCTGTTTGCCCTCTACTGATGTTGCGAGCGTCTGGCGTACCGTAGGCTTGCTGTCTTCGGATGCTGTGTCAGTGCCCGAGGCTGACGACGTCTTCTCCGCGTTATGCAGCAGCCGATGGTGACTTTTGCTGCAACCACTTATGCCACACGCGTCCCCCCAAGTGCATTCTTGCCCACGGTGTCCAGCGCCCAGGCACCGAAAGCACAGGTTGCTGGCCTTGGCAATGCGCCATCGTTCATCTAGCGTGGCCGACTTAAATACCAGGCACCTCCAGACTGGGTGTTGGCTTTGGCAGGCTGGGCACTTGCTTGGAGATGACTTGTTGCGAGTACCGGTAAGCAGCGTTCTTGCACGATGATCCTGCGAGCTGCGGGGCTGGTCTGCTTTTGCCGCTGTGTTGAAACCTGATACCGTCTCTGCCGCCGTCACCAGGAGCTCGGCTTCCAGGGTAACAAATTCCAACAGGCACTCTACACTCTCTGATCTATTATGGTCATATCGCCAGCGATGATAGCGCGCTATGATCCGTTCATCCAGCTTCTTCATCAGGGAGTGATAGAGCGTGCCGACCAACAGCTCCGCATGTCGTCCTGCCTCCTTGAGCTGGACAGTTGCTACCATCAGCAACTCAGCGAACTGCTGCAGCTCCCGTGGCTTTCCTTCTCGGATTGGCCGCATTTCCTCAATCTCCTCAAGCTGGATTGCCAGACGACGACGCTCGCCGCCATACTTCCTTGTGAGCATGTCCTTGGCAGCTTCATAGGACGCAGCAGTGTACCCGAGACTCTTGATAGTCCGCAGTGGCTCGCCACTCAGATATTGCCGCAGCCTGAGCATCTTGCACTCTGGTGACACTGGCGATTTGTCCACGCACGCTGAGAACGCAGCCCACCAGGCCTCGAAACTACGTTTATCGCCTGCAAATGTGGGGATCTCAATGCGCTGCATGTGTGTCCAAGGACTGGTTGCGCCACCTGGCCAGGCTTTACTGGCAGCAGGCAGTGCAGATGGTGCAGATGGCACATACACACTTGCCCCTGCATTCAGTCTGCTGCTACTGAATGCAGGCTGGCTGCTGGCCACAGCTTGACTGGTGGATGGCTGCCTGGTAGTACCACTCCTGGGTGCAGCCAGTGAGGCAAGTGGTCTAGTCATGCTAGTGCCAGTGGTCAAGGTAGTGGCTGCAGTGAGGCTGCTGCTACCTGTGATGCCATTGATGGTTGTCACTGGTGCTGAGGTAGGCAGTACAGTGTCATGTACAGACTGAACAGGGCTGGCGCTCACACTTGACAGTGACAGATCACTGATGCTGGTGTACGACATTGCACTAGCTCTACCTGTCGCGTCAAGTGTCCTAGTACCGACCTGAGTGCTTGTACTTACAGGAACAATGGTCTTGCCGCCGACAGTCTCTGTCGGGTTCCCACGCTGACTCCCAGACAGTGTGTATACTGTGTCCTCATGAGGAGACGAGATGATGTCCGTTCGGCCTTGTGACGGTGACTGCGGATGGGCTTCGCTCAGTTTGTTGACATCGATCTTGGCTTGCGCTCGGTCCATGGCCGCCGAAAATTGAGTCTCCAGTGCTTCCAACTCACTTGCCAGTTTATTCCGCTGGCGAACGTCTTGGCAGCTGCCGATCATGTCTGCCAACAAACTAGTAGCTCCATCGTACAGTGCCGTCAGGCCTTCCAGATGTTGCGAGATCCCTTCGATGTCGCATGGACCATCGGCATTTAGCTGCACTAGCAAGCCTCGTCTCGCTCTCGTGAACTGCCCTTTGATGGCGGCCTTTCTCACTCTCAGTTCGCTCTCCACTTGCGCTGAGTTTAGGCCCACTCCACGATCCCCAGCTGCTTCCTCTCGCTCTGGAGTTGAGGAGCGACGGCGGCCCGAATTTGGCCTTTCTTCATAGTCGTCCTCCAATTCTCCCTGAGCACTCGGCTCCGCAGCATACTCCAAGGTCGTGGGTTCCGACGATGCCATTATCCGCACCCTATTCCAGGTTCGAGACGCACTGCTACAAATCGCAACGCGAACACTATCACAATCAATCTGCTGAGCTAATTCCTTTTAGCAACCATCCTCTGCTACCAATTTTCTGTTACTAAGAAAAGCTCACTAAAGGGAACGCACACTCACACAGTGACACATTCCACATTCGTGCACAACGGAAAGCGATTCGAAGAAACAATAACCTTGAACTTTCTACATGAACTCCGAAAAGCAACTGTTCACACCAACTAGTCTAAAACACTACTAAAAGTCCAACAACCAGGAACTAAACAAAAGCAGCGCAGCACAGCGCGGCGCAAGCTCCGGTGCATGCATCCGGGAACTCGCGAGACAGAAGCATGCACGTGACCGCTCAGGTCTACAGTCAATGCTACCATGAATGCAAGCATACTAGAAGCCGGTGCGTAGCAGTACAGCGCAACCATGCATGTGACATAGTCGTTGGTTCAGACCTCGGGATCTTCTGAACACCTCCAGTGGTACGAGATCCTGGCACTACAGTTCCGCGAGAAGGAACTGCAGCGCGTTCTTCATGCCGATGTAATGCTGGTCTTCGATCACCTGGTCAATGCTGGTGTGTTCGAAGGCACTCGTGAGTACGTGGAAATCAAACAACATTCGACCCAGTATCAGCAGGTCAGCGAGATTCTCAGACTACTTGTTGCCAAGAAGACCAGCGATAGTTTCCAGTCGGAAAACGTTTTCGATGCGTTCTGCAAGGCAGTGCTGGCCGTGGAGCAGCCAGCAATGGCCGAAGTGCTGCAGAAAGAGCGTGAGCGCTGCATAGCAGAGGAATGTGAAGAAACGGCTAGTAAGTGCGATCTAGCCCGGCCTCGTATACCATATACTGACGCAATGGCCTGGATAGAGAATACGATTCTGAAAGGCAGATACCACGGTGATAAAAGCCCCATTGAGCGTTATAAAATACACTTGAAGAAGCAGTGCGAAGTGCAATCACGGCACGCAAGCATGGCACCTACACAAGAAAGTGTGGAGGATACATTTGTATCGATGACGGCGATGACTGAACGCGAAGCACTGCGTCTGTCTGTTCAGCGAAGCAAGGGCAACAGAGCACAGCCCGGTCCCTCAGCATCAGCATTCCTTGCCGACCTTGCGGATGACAGCAAATGCAGTTTTGAACTCCACAATCCATTGCAGCTACTGATGAAAGATCCCAAATCCGGCGCACAACCGGCGCGCAGTGCAAGTAGTAATAGCAGAGGTGCGTCGTCGTCTGGCCAGAAAGTGAAGTTGTTGAAGCGTTGCATGTTGATGTCTGGTGCTGGTAAAGGCAAGACAATGGCATGTCGACGTGTGATGGCCGACTATTCAGACGATGAAGCACCTGGTCTAACGCAAGAGCACTTTGACTTTGTCATTCCAATCTCGTGCCGAGATACAGACCGTGTTAGCACCAGTGTGTGGACAGAGTTTCTGGGGTTGGATCACCACGCCCTGGACATAACTTCGGACGAGCGAGAAGAGGTTTTGCGATATTTGTCAGCGAACTCTGAACGTGTTCTCCTGCTTCTAGATGGCGTGGATGAAGGCGGGAGGGATGCATTCCAGTACACATCAGCAGCCTGCCAATTCATGGACGAGACTAAGAAAAATCGGCTGGTGAATGCGTCCGTGGTTGTCACTAGCCGGCCCTGCGACAAGGCCACTGATCTGGTACGACAATGTGCAGCCTACTTCCGGCTGACCGGCTTCACCGATGCACAATTACGGGACTTCTGCTGCCAACAGTTGGGCGGCGCGGAGAGTGCTGAAAAGTGCTTGGCTGAGTTAGCGCAACCATCTCGCAAGCACCTGAAGCATGCCGTGCAGACTACACCACTGCTGGCCGCTCTCCTTTGCCAAGAGTTTGCCGTATCCGAGGCTGTACCGCCGTCTACGACATCATTCTATGTGCAGTTCATGTGTTCAGCTGTTGCAGAACTAGAGAGGAAGCGCGGAAAACAGTTCGGCAAAGTGACACTCGGCCAGACTCCAACCAGTGGTCATACGTACAGTGGGGAATTCCAGGCCGGAGATCAATTATCAGTGCATGATGTCATTATCAACGGCCTGGAGCATCACGTTCAGCAAGAGCCTACTGGTTCCGTATGTGATGGCGCAGAGTTGGTGCAAGCATTGTGCCATCTGTATCGTTTGTCCATGGAAAGCTTACTTTTGGGTTGTGCTTGGTTTTCATCCTCAGATATGCCGGATGACTGTTTGACACTGTGTAAGCAACTAGGATTCCTCGTCCCTGTGGACAACCAGTCATCAGCCAGTGGCAGTGCTCGGCGACGCGTTGCCTTTCTTCACCTTACCATACAAGAGTTCTGTGCAGCACGTAGTTTCGCAACGCAGCAGTCCTTCTTCGTCTCGAATATTTCACAATACGTCTCGGAAATTGGCTTGGGTGAGGAAACGCAGCCATTCTGGCGTTTTGTTGCTGGTTCTATTCACACTAAGCTCCTGCCTGACTTGTTTAAAGTCATGCTGGCTGAATCAACACACAAGTCAGTGCTCCAGCAACGCCGCTTCACCTTGTTCTTGATGTCGTGTTTACTGGAGTGCAGTCTTTCATTCAACAGCTCTCCCGTCTTGTCTTCCAGTGACGATCAGTGTAAAGATCTCGTCCGCTCCGCCGTAATACTACTGCAAACATCACATGGAGTTCACTTGTCAGGCATACATCTGAACGATAGTGACATATCAGCTTTGTGCAATGTGTTGAGACTGTCTGAGCGAGTACACCTTGTAGACATCAGTAACTGCAACCTCTCTAGAGATCAGATCACGGAGATAGCGCCTTACCTGAGACAATGCGTTGGTGTGAACCTACATGGGAACAACCTGAGCGGAGCGTCACTGGAAGTTTTCGCTGCAGCGCTATCCCATTCTCAACATATGCAGCGTGATTGCACCATTGCAGAACTGTACATTTCAGGTGCATGTTTAACGGAGCAAGACGCGGGGTCCTTGTCTAAGCTGCTTCACTTGCCCCATCTCCGCGCTATAAACGTATCAACAAATTACTTGAGAAACGCTTCGCTGGAACTGCTCCAGGCAAAAATTACAACACCTTTACTGAGCATGTCTCACTTGTGTGCACAGGATATTGGTTTGTTCACGGGATGTGGTACAGCCCTTTCTTCACTGATACTGTCCATGCCAAATTTGACTATCCTGGCTCTGGCCCACAATGACCTCAACGACGAGGACGCCGCCTGTATACTGTCAGCCCTACAGCACAATCAAAGTATAGAGGGTATCTACCTTCAGTGTAACCTACTCACCAATGGCATTACTTCGCATATAGATAACTTCTTGAAGGCAAGGCGTGTTCACACCAACACCGCATCAGCAGACAAGGCACAGGCACGGCCGAACAAATTGCAGCAACCATGCTGCATGTATCTTACTGGAAATGATGTGGACGCGTCTCTGCTGAAGGCACTGGAGAAGGCTGGTAACTGCGGCGATGATGAGATAGTTATAGCCGATTGGTCTATCACATCTGGGCGTACTTGCCAGAGAGATGTGAAGGACATCGGTGCGCAATATGGAGGCAACCTTTCCGCCAAAGTATCAAACTTAACTATGGCGAGCCTTGGAACATTCATTGCCGGTGACAGCAGTATCAGGAAACTTGACCTGTCTAGAAATGCTATTAAAGATGACGGTGTCCAGGCATTGGCAAGGCAGGGACTCCAGTTCAACTCAACTTTACACGTGCTAGATTTCGATTCGAATAGTATAAGCATTAGTGGAGCGGCGGCGATAGTGGCTTCATCTACACAAGGTAAATTGCAGCGCCTGTCGTTGACTAGTAATCCTGTCTTCATGGATGGAGTGACTGGTGTGGACTCCTACATGACATTCATGTCATCATTGCCGCTTTGCTGTGACCTCCGGTGTGTTGACATGGGCGAGACAGGAATGACGGATGCCATCGCAGAGGATCTACTCACAGCCCTGACTGGTCACGAGAACCTGAAAGTTTTGTTCCTGGATCGCAACAAGCTGGGTGACAACACAGTGAAAAAGCTAGTTGACATGAAGCGGACGACCAGCTCATTGAAGATGGTGTCGTTGGTGAACAACCAGATAACAGGAGATGGCATCCGATGCATCTTGTCTTCACCCGATATGATGTCCATGGACCGCATTTGGGCGGGTGGCAATCTAACAGAGATTTCCGTTCCGCCACCGCTCACAAACCACAAAGAAATCCTGCCAAATGATTTTTTTGAGGCATTTCTTTGGTGAGCATGCTACCAGTCCACAACAGTGAGGATCACCACTGCCCAAAGCACAGCCAGCTGAGAGTGGCAGATCGGAGGACAGTGATCACTTGAACCATGTAGCTTGAAACGTTACACTGTTAGTTTTGCCGGATATACTTAATTACTTATAGAAAAAGCAGTGTGGCCGATGTGCTGTACATCTAGTTTCGTAGCTGTTGCCGCTAGGTGACTTGTGTGGCCAGAATGGTATGGATACAGTGATACAGACTACACTGTATTTTATATTTTGCAAAATGTAATGTATTTACATGTATTTGAGTTCATTGTGTCATCAGTAGGAATTACAACTATCAAGACTAGAGAACAGTCATGTAGAATTATGTGCAGTAGAGCAGCCATACAGCACACCAAGTACCAACAAGAGTTCATAACCCCATGGACTCTTGCTACCAACATACTATTATAGTTACTGAAGTAGGAGGTATTTATCTTTAGTAATGGACTTTTCGAATGGCTGACTACCACACATTGTGACCTCTTTGCTACGCTGTACTTTTGGCGGCTGCTTATCCTTCCCATTGGCATGAATTGTAGTGTTGGAATATTTAGTATGTTCTTATGTCGGGTGTGTGGAAGGTGGACCACGGAACAGCTCTCCTGCCGGTTTCTGCATTCTAATCAGGGACTCGTGTAGGCCAGGACCACAACACCCTGGTTGTACGCACGACGTTTATGTGTGCATGTAGACCATGGCTCCGTAGAACAATATGCACGGGCCATTTATAGGCATTTGGCCATCCATCAGCAGATACATGCTACATGCAAAACATACTGCTCTCGTGTACCAATATTAATTTTTATCAGCCAACAGGATCTAGGAAAGTGACACTTGCTCCAGGTAGTACTGCAGCGTTTGCACTAAGGCATGACTGTGATCCGTATTTGTCTCGGTCGTTCTCTAATATCTCCTCCTCCCACTGTTGTGTGTGTGCATGCGTGTTTCTTTCCTAGGTGGCTATGGACCCTCCCATGAGGCAGGGCCAGACGCGCTACCCTATTCTGATTCTCATCCTCAACAAAGAAGAGTCGATGGAAGCAGAGGTGGCGCTGTCAGAGTGAGTCTGCCGGTGTGCCTGTTCTTATCGTGCGTGCAACGTGGCATTGCTTTTGTTGTGTACCGTCAATTGCTGTTAGTACCGCCATACTTCTGTTTCACACAGAGGTCATGTTTAATGACAACATTGTAGATACGTTGTATTTAGTGGAAAACCAGTGCACGTGGTGCCACTCCATATAGAATACCGAATAATTCCGCGGACAAGCCCATGGGCTTATCTGTTTCACAAGGACATTTCGGTGGGCTTATGCATGAGCATGGGCTTATACGCGGGTTGGCTTATACGCGGGATTCTACGGTACCGAAGAATTCCGCGTACAGGCCCATGGGCTTATCTGATTGAAAAGGGGCATCAGATGCGTGTCTTTGTGGGCATGAGCTTGTACGCCAATCACGATGCACGGCAACAAGTACACAGAGCATACTACTAGTACTAGTGCTGGTTTACTCTACCCTGACTGCACTGCACTGCCACTGCCACTGCAACACGTCTACTAGTGTAATGTTAGTGCACTTGTACAGTGATACATTGGCAGTGAACTATTAGGCACGTGTATTTCGTGTGATCATGAGTAGAGACCATTACCAAACCGTCGGGCGCGACGATTGGGACAAACTGGGAACGAGGCCGGCACACGGGAAACTCGAATCGTTTCGTGAGCACGATTGGAGCAGCCCCAATATGGGTGATCACGAAGCGATTACGATTCCGGCTGCATCACGCATCGCGCATCACCCGCACCACGTGCCTGAATGGTTCAACGCACGGCTTCGTGCCGTGCATGCTTTGACGGTCTCTAGTATCGCGGCGGAGGTGGTGGTGGTGGTGGTGGTGGTGGTGGTGGTGGTGGTGGTGGTGTGTGTGTGTGTGTGTGTGTGTGTGTGTGTGTGTGTGTGTGTGTGTGTGTGTGTGTGTGTGTGATTCACTGGCCAGAAAAAGCCACTTCATAGCTGTGGTGTAGACTTCAGCCTTGCAAGATGTTGAATGGTGCAATCCCAGCACAATCTGCTATGGCTTCTGCTGTAGCATCACTATCATCGCCTCCGGCGATGGGCGTCAAATGGTCCAAATGGTGTGTGTGTGTGTGCATGTTGGTGTGTGTGTATGTGTGTGTGCACGTGCTTATGTGATCGCGTCCTTTTGTGCGTGTATGTGTGTGTGTGTGTTTGGTCTATGTGTGTGTAGTAGCGGCATGGATGTCGTGCACATGTCGGCATGGGGGCTTCTTCGTCCCACCTGTCAGCCAGCTGGAGACGTTTTGACAGAGCTTGTTTTACGTCCTGGATACGGAGCAAGCAACAGGACTCAATATGACACTGTGTCTGTGTTTGTGTTTGTACATGCGTGTTTTCATGCGTTTTGTAGAGACTCGGGTATTGAGCCAATAATAAATGTAGAAAGGAAAAGGATGTTGAAGCTAGGTGTCAGGGCGTCGAATGTCTCAGTACTCTGTCAGTTTTGTCCCTAGTTGTTGCACTTTCTGACTGTATATAGATAGTATCTAGTTACAGTGGTGGAGAGTTACTCTTAAATCGTTTCCGTATGTCCTTTTTTCTTTCTACGTTTTGTAGAGAAAAGCTGGAGAAGCAGTACCAGGGTAAGCTGACTCAGCAGATGAATGGGCCTATTTACGAGGTGCTGAGCCGCGTCATGAAGGCAGTCGCTTCAAAGAAGATCGTCGTGCCTGGCAATTACCGAAGGTAATGATCTTGGCATGCGTTGTCCTGTCTTTTGCGTGTGTTCTTTCCCCCTGTTTGTCAGCCGGCTGTGGTGCAAGTTGTACTCTAGTACTACCTGTAGTATCAAGAGTACATAAACCAGAGTGTGCAACTCGGGATAAGACTCGGGATGGTTCCTGTGGGAGCGTAATTCGTGCAGTGCGTCATTTTCGACGGCATGGTAAGCCACAGGTACTAGGTACGGTGAAAAGTTGCGTAACCAGTCGTGGTGGTGCAGGTCACTGAGTTTGTCCTGATTTCGGTTTTTTGATACGGAAAGCCTGGTGACTTTACTTGTCGGTGGATGTACACAGTCACACAAAACACCGAAACTGGACGTCTAAAATCAAGCAAACTTGGCTGATTTCCGGGCTATGAAACATGAAAATTTGAGCTGTACGCAAGTCGCGGCTTGGCTGACCTCATCAGGGTGACCTAGTGCACGAACTGCGCTGTTTCAGATCTGATATGCACAGTTGCACACTCTGGTTTATGTACTCTTGGTAGTATGTGTGAGCCACAACATCTTAGCAGAGTATAATGAGACAGGGTTCTAGCCAGGTCAAAATAGTAGGATGCCAGGGGGGGGGGGGGGGGAGGCAGGGGACATGGGAAGCAGTTACCCCGTATCCCATTTTTCTTCTTTCCAATCCTAGTAGTATTGTCCTGCCACGCTAAATGCAACGTATGGCGCGAATCCCCGACTTCGCCCGAGACAAATGTGCCCTTATTAACCATCTAGGAGTGACTTTCGACTGCATTTTCTTTGAATTGCAGGGAAACACGAAAATCGGAAAATGAGTAGGGGGGGGGGGGGGAGTCGCTGCGCCCCCCCCCCCCCCCCCCACACACCCACCCTTTGGCTCGAACCTTGTCAGGAGTTGCACTGGTGCTTGAGATCTGCACACGTACTGGACGTACCACGCACTAAGTACATCATGTTGGATGTTTCCACCCGTTGAGTTGCAGACTATGTGATGTCATTATAATTGATGTGCTGTCTGGGAGAGTACATGCTTGAATGGTCAGAATCGAACTGCTCTTTTAGATTTGTCGGTTTGCATGTGCACGTGTGTTTGATTGTGGGCGGGTGTTTTGTTTGTGGGCGTGTGTTTGATTGTGGGCGGGTGTTTTGTTTTTGGGCGTGTGTTTGATTGTGGGCGGGTGTTTATTTGGTTTATGTGTTTGTGCGTGTTTGAACGTGTGCAGTCAGCGCGGCGGGCAGTGCATCAGCTGCAGCTACAAGGCCAACCATGGCATGCTGTTCCCGCTGGAGAAGGGCTTCATCTTTGTGCACAATCCCGCGCTGCACATGCGCTTCGATGAGGTGGTCGCCGTCAACTTCTCGCGCGGCGGCACTGGAACTCATCGGTCGTTTGACTTTGAGTTAGAAGTCAAGAATAATATTGTACACATCTTTCAGAGTATGGACAAGTAAGCTGATGTGTGTTACTGATGCTTTTTTCAATTTCTTGTACATACATACAAACATCAGAAAGTTACTTGCTCCCAACACTAGTTAGAGCTCGCACTTTTCCCGCAGACTTTACTTCACTCGACTGACTCTTGACTGCCGTCCAGAGCACACGAGAACTCATAAAGGAACTCGCGAAATACCATTCACAGAAGAAGTCAGCCATATGATGTCAATTTGCTGATTTGGTGCGAAGTTCAAGGCAGGTGAGTACGTCACCATGGTATTCGCGTGGCTGGGTACAAGTTTTACAATTCTATAGCAATTCTTCAACTTTGTTGCAACAAAGGTCAAAATCGTACATAGCATGTCACGTCGCGGACGTTGAGCCAAGCTCAACTTTTGCGATGGCCCAGTTGAGCTGCAAGATGGATGCAATTTGGGAATTTCGCTGTTTCGCGGCCGTCGCATCACGTATCGCATCGCAAAATTGCTTCTGTGAATCCCGCTTTAGTCCTTTGTTTCCCGCTGGAACTTTGTATCGCATTCCACTGCTGTCTTGAACACATGTCTGTCGGAGTGTTCTCATGTTTGTTTGTGCATTTCATTGATTCCTGTTGATCTGCCTGTGTCCAGAGATGAGTACAGTCGCTTGTATGACTTCTGCTCAGCCAAGAAGCTCAGGATCCGCAATAAGGGCGGCAAGTCGGTACGTCCTGCGCTCTCTAGTTTTGTGGTGCACTGTTGTTGTTGTTGTTGTTGTTGTTGTTGTTGTTGTTGTTGTTGTTGTTGTTGTTGTTGTTGTTGTTGTTGTTGTTGTTGTTGTTGTTGTTGTTGTTGTTGTTGTTGTTGTTGTTGTTGTTGTTGTTGTTGTTGTTGTTGTTGTTGTTGTTGTTGTTGTTGTTGTTGTTGTTGTTGTTGTTGTTGTTGTTGTTGTTGTTGTTGTTGTTGTTGTTGTTGTTGTTGTTGTTGTTGTTGTTGTTGTTGTTGTTGTTGTTGTTGTTGTTGTTGTTGTTGTTGTGTGTTGATGTTAGCGCAGTGCGGCAGAGCCATACTTTGCTCACAGTCACTGGCTCGCTGGTCGGTGAACTCTACTAACATCTTGCGTTCTTCCCGTCCTCCGTGCATTGACAGGGCAGTGCAACGTATCGCGACGACTTTGACGACGACGACAGTGACCAAGATGCGTATTTGGGGAAGGTGAAGGCGGAGGGTGCTTCCCGCATGGACGATACAGACTCTGGTATGGTAGCAGCTGGGAAGCAAGCTGCTTTACTGCTGAATTTGTGTAGAAGTCTTGCTAAATCAGCATCAGTTTCATGGGTTTCACCAGCCTCTGAACCTTAAAAAGTACTGCTGGCCTTGTAATGTGTGGCACTCACTGAAGGGAATTGAAGATCATGATTTTCAAGGATTGTGTAGCATTTAGTCAGTAAAGCAGATCTGCTCATGTACACAATGGGTTTCTCCTCGTTTGCATTCCAAACACATTTGTGCGCATCCACTTCCTCTTCTCTCTCTCTCTCTCTCACTCTCTCACTCTCACTCTCTCTCTCTCTCTCTCTCTCTCTCTCTCTCTCTCTCCACTCTCACTCTCTCTCTCTCTCTCTCTCTCTCTCTCTCTCTCTCTCTCTCTCTCTCTCTCTCACACACACACACACACACACACACACTCACTCTCTCACTCTCTCACTCTCTCTCACTGCCATAATAGCATACACAGTGAATATTCGTTGACAGCCATGTCCACTCTGCTTTCTACATCGTGCATGACATTGTGTGTGAACTGGTATGTTGTGTGCATTGACAGATGATTCATCGTATGTTGCTGGCGTTAGCGGAGAGGATAGTGCTGGTGATTTGGAGTGAGTAACCGCAGTCAACATTCTCTTTAATGGAAAACTAATAACGCAGTCACGCAGTATCTTCTTAGTGAACCAAGTGGACGAGCTACCTTCAACCTAGACGGTTGTCGGTTGTTCTCAGGAATTGGAGAACTTTCCAAGTACAGGGATCGATTTATCTGGGTTCGCATCGCAGTTTGCGAATCAAAATTCACTGGCTGCGATTCGCTTTTTGTTTTTTATCGCCCAAAACTGCGATGCCCTGGCCATGTATACCGTTATGTACAAAGACCATTCTGTACTGTTTGTGTGCAGTTTGGATGCGACTGCCGTACACCACTGCTGGCTAGGGAGTAGTATTTACTACGCCAACCAACTGGCCTGTCCTGCCCAGTCCGCGCTCTGTTTGATTTTGGACACTGCATTAGCCACTACTATAGCACTGGTCGTACAATACTGCAGTCTTTTGAAGTTTTGTAGATCTACACGGCGGCGACTTTCCCTGAAGTTCTCCTTTCTTCTTTCACTCTCAAGCTCAATTCAGTTTGTTTCTGTTCGACAAGACACAGTTGAAGTAGATGGTTCTTAGTCTCATGTAGCCAACATGTCAGTGAATCTAATCACTGTCCAGAAGCGGGAAAAAGAACTGGACGCGCCAGGAGTGTCGATTCGTTTCGATGAAGAAGGTGTCACGACTGTTCGCGGACAACCTGTTGGACGAACGAGAGTTCGTCGAAACCTGTTCGACGACAACCCCGTTCGCCGACAGCCTTTTTCGCCGACAACCTTGTTCGACGACTGGTCTTTTCGTCGACTCCCCCCTTGGTTTACCGACCATTCACCGAATGACAATTCACCGAAAGACACTTCACCGAAAGACACTTCACCGAAAGACAAATCATCGAATGGACAATCCACCGACTGGACAATTCACCGAAAGACACTTCACAGAAAGACATTTCACCGAATGGCTATATCACCGACAAGACAGCTCACCGAAATTCTACTGTAAAATTTGTAATGACTGGTTCGTAGTCAGGCTAACTAACTTCACTGGCGCTCATTTTTACAGGGCTGAAATGCTTTCACTGACGTACTGGCGCTGGTTGCACGTTATCATGGTTATGTGGCAAATGTAGTACATGTACAGTCAGATGTCCGGTCGCATAACCAGTGCATGTGTCAGGTTTGCGTGCAAAAATTACTACATTTCCACGGTTAGGTTGTGACCAAAATGACCAAAATGGTAATTAAGCACAAAAATTACAAAGATGGAAGAATACTGAGCTCTGAAAAGCAGCGAGTTTTTACTTATTCCAATCATCACCACTGGTAAGAGTAAAACACTGTGTTAGCTGGTTGAAACATCAACAGTAAGGGTTCAATTTAGTACGTTTTGGGTGTAAATCAGACAATCAAAACCGTAACGATTAGCTAGATCTACCGCTTTTTGGTATAATCGTTTCAACCTGATTAAACATTAGACAAACGTGTTAACATTACACATTTACTACAGTGCTGGTCAATGAAATCCGATAAAAGCTCTGTTGTCGCGAGGTCTGACTGTATAATCAACCAGCCTTCCATTGTCAATCTTCCTTTGTACTTCGAGTTAAGAAGAGGAGAGCACAATGGAACCTGATTACGTGGGAAAGACACAACGAGGCGGTATGAAGGTTGTTCACAACGGTTATGCCTATGTCAAGGATAAGTCTGGCAATGGAGGTGTCACTTACTGGAGATGCGAGGAAAAGGACGGACTGAGCTGCAAAGGAAGATTGAAAACGGATCAAGGGGCCGTTACAGCTGCTACCGGAATGCACTGCCACGCACCTGACGCTACAAGAAGAGACTATTAGTATAAGAATAAGGAACACCATCACAGAGCGAGCAGCAACAACACAAGAATCAACCCACACCATCGTGCAAGCAGCGGTAGGAGCCGTCTCGCAAGAAGCAGCGACTCAGCTTCCTTCTGTGCGCAGCTTAAAGCGGAAAGCCCAGAGAGAACGGGCGAAAGCACACAATGCCCCGCCCAATCCTGGGTCGCTCCAAGAAATCGTTCTGCCTGATGCGTACACCATGACCTCCGGGGGAGACATGTTCCTGCTGCATGACAATGGCGCGGAGACCGCAGAGAAGAGGTTTCTAGTTTTCTCGACTTCAGATAATATTATTATGGATTTGCTGGTGAGACATGATGCAGATGGCTGGCCACGGTGCAGCGAAAAGAAAGAAGAAATACGCAGACTGTGACAGAAGGCTGAGGACCCTACTTCACTCATTCGAGGTACGACCACCTCTGGAATTCCTCAGAGGAATTGCACACAACCTGACCTTCAACGTTGTGGAGTGATTAGCTGGAATTGCAACATTTTCGCTGCTTGTCTATTGTTCTTCATTGATCTGCTCACCACTGTACACAAATGGAGACCGCCTCGATAGGCTTAATGGCCTCTGGGGAACCCTTGAAATATATTTAAAAATTCAAAAATCTTCAACATTGTGGAGTGATTGCAACATTTTCGCTGCTTGTCTATTGTTCTTCATTATTATTATTATGAAATGACCCAAAGGCAATGTGCCTATCGAGGGGTTCATTTGATTGAAAGAACAGTAGATGTAGATGTATGTACAAAGAGAAGTAGGGATTGATGAGGAGAGAAATGGGGAAAATCAACTGCAAGGTGGCGGAATTCCGTTGATTGCATAAGCATAGTCAGCTGTAAATTTCCTGAGGGCAGCTTTGAACTTATATGTCATTGATCTGCTCGCCTCTGTACACAAATGGAGACCGCCTCGATAGTTTAGTGGCCTCTGGGGAATCCTTGAAATATATTTAAAAATTCAAAATTCTCTTTGTCCTTCTTTATTTTTTCTTTCTTGCGGTGAAATGTCTGTTCGGCGAATTGGCCGCTCGGTGAACTGTCATTCTGTGAGTTGTGCATTCGGTGAAATGGGCATTCTGTGAACTGGGTATTCGGTGAGCTGTCGTTCGGTGAGCTGTCAGTTGGTGAACTGTCGCTCGGTGAATTGTCGTTCGGTGATATGTCGGGACACCCTTAGACGAGTTGTCTTTTCATCGCCTGTCCTGTTGGACAACTACTCAAACCATGCTTCAGAAGCACCTCATACCTACAGCCTACAGGAACTTTGATACAGATGAGGTGGTGTTTCCAGTGCACACACACAGGTGTAAAACATAGATGAAAATGAAGGGACATAGCCATGTTGCGAGGCGGCGACAGAGAAAGCAAAGAAGGATCATTGTAAACTATCAACAGTTACATCGTGGAGATTTGGATCAGATAGCACGTGCTTGAAGGCAATAGAATGCTATGAGATTCTGAACAACGTTGAGCTGAGCTATGTAGTTCCTGCTCCTTGATGATCGAGCAAACAAACAAGGATTTCTGTCAGGATTCTCCTCACACATTTGGATATGACAGGTTGTGGGCAATTCCGCGCAAGAATTCCAGTGATGGTCTGCCTTCAAATGAGCTTACCAGTGCTCTCAGCCGTGTGTCGCGATGTTGGTACTTGGTATGCTACTTGGGCGGTGCCTCGCCTGCAACAAGACGCTCGAGCGTGTTCTCTGTTGCCTTTTGCTTCGTCTTCACTCCCTCAAGGAACTTCCAAATAGTCTGATGACTACATGTAATGGTTGAAGAGAAACGGCGATGCCAACCTTCGATCTTGTTGTTGGTCCTGTCGTCGTTGTTTAGCGTCCGCTCGTGCACGTTCCACAGTTTTGGGAGGAAACGAAGGGGTTCTACACTCGCCGTTCTGCCTAAGTCGGCCGATGTAGTATTCTTCGAAGTAGTTCAACAGCGGATCCAGGGCATCGGGGGCATTGCTATCCAGAACTTCAAAGTAGTCAATGACATCTTAAAGGGGAAGTTAAGGCAAAAATTAAAATTTCACCAGTTGTAGTCTTCGGGGTGCTGAGTCGAATGGTCTTGGTCCGAGAAAGCTGAGACGCTCCCTTCCTACTTGAATCCCAATCGAACTCGCGCACTTCCACCGAAACTGGGTGACTGCGCCCTACTAGATGGGGATTTGTATGCAAAATGTCACTAAAAGCGCCGTTTCGTTCTTATAAAAGCACGGATGACCGCGATTGGCCCATATGTTGTAGTCTTTTGGACGCTGAGTCGACTGGTTTTGGTCCGAAAAGGCTGCGATGCAGCGTTCCTCCTGTATTCCCAATCGAACATGGTTGAACAAGTGGTCACGTGCTCCTGGGTGCCCAAATCACCTGGTCACCACGCCAGCAGGCGACAACTATTACTTTCACACCAAGGTTCAACTCGAGTTCAACTCGAGTGACAGGACTGCACCCAAAAAAGGTCAAACAGGCTAGTAAGTTGTACCCTGCAGGCACGGTGACCAGGTGACTGGTGTACGCAGGAGCACGTGACCGCTTGTTCAACCATGTTCGATTGGGAATAAAGGAGGAACGCTGCATCGCAGCCTTTTCGGACCAAAACCAGTCGACTCAGCGTCCAAAAGACTACAACATATGGGCCAATCGCGGTCATTTGTGCTTTTATAAGAACGAAACGGCGCTTTTAGTGACATTTTGCATACAAATCCCCATCTAGTAGGGCGCAGTCACCCAGTTTCGGTGGAAGTGCGCGAGTTCGATTGGGATTCAAGTAGGAAGGGAGCGTCTCAGCTTTCTCGGACCAAGACCATTCGACTCAGCACCCCGAAGACTACAACTGGTGAAATTTTAATTTTTGCCTTAACTTCCCCTTTAACATCTCTCAAATCCTATTGTTTTTAACCAACAGCCTCTGACTCAAGTGTCTAGCACGAGAATCCTGGGAGTCATTGTAGACAGTGATGTTTCTTGGTCTGGTCACATAGACTTTGTCGTTAGGAAGACTTGCACAAAAGTTGGCGCTCTTCAACGGTGTTTTCGGCAACTAAGTTTGAAGGCAACACGGCAGTTTATCCTCTCTGTTATCCTGCCTGACTTACTATACTGCTGCTCTTGCTTTGCAATGAAGCTATCCGCCAAGGACCGACAGCGACTCTCGTTCGTTTATCGTCGTGCTGTACGCGCTGCTTGTGGCTCGAAACTACAAGATGATGTCATGCCGCTGTTAGCTAGATTGTCGATTGATTCATTTGAACATTGCCTTATTCGTAGCATTGCTAAATTTATCCATGTTAATCATGTCGTTTTCCCTCTCCCAAATCTGACGGACCTTTTCCCTCCAGTTTCAACCGGCCCTAGGGCAACAAGAAGCTCTTTTAATGCTGTTTTGCAATATCTAAATTCCGGATGACTGACGGTGTCAATTCCTTTTCAAATCGTGCTGCACTGTTCTTTAATTCTTTGCCTATGGAGTGGCGCACCCAGCACCGCACTTCTACATTTGCTAAGCACCTTCAGACCATGCTAAAAGACGCAGCGTCTTTTCAGAAGTATTTTGATCTTCTCTTCAGCAAACGGCCTCATTGATCTGCATCGCTTGTATTGTATACCTGTGTTTACTGCTTACTGCTTATACTGCTGCTTTATTGTTCCAAGTACAGTGGATATCGGTTATAAAGTCATCGGACATAGTGATAAACCGGCTATATTGATACAAAATGAAGATATCAAAAGCAAAACCAGAAAAAAGCCAGTCAAATTATCATTATAACCAATATATCGGATATAGCGATAAATCGGCTATAAGGATACAGAATCACCATTCAAATCACCTCTTTGTGCAGAAAAATTATCGTCTATAGTGATAGCAACACACGAGTGTGAGGCATTGATGTCTCGACTTGGAGCCACATGTGTTTTGCATAGTGTATTCTGGTCTGATGCTTCCTGGATGATGCCTTTGGGCCAAGAAGTTCTTCACTCTAGGCTGGGGAAGGTGCAGCAGCATGCACCATGTAACAGTACGCTACATTAACGCGATCGAATACCCACACGTGTATAATGTGTATGTATGACGAGCGCAGTTGAAAATCGCCTGTAGTGATATACCGGTTATAGTGAAAAATCAGAAGGGCACGTTATAACCAATATCTACTGTATCAGTTTAGTATAGTTTAAACATCTCTTATTATTATTATTTTTCTCACCCCACACCCCTCCACTCTGTTATCGGCCCTCTTAAGAGATGTGTTCATCACTGTTGAGGCTTCTGATGGAAAAGAAAAAAAAGGAAAAAAGAAATACATCTCCTGTTGGCACAAAGGCGAGCGCCGGAATCATTTTGCACGCAAGAGCGAACTCCGCGTTCGTGGTGTAGAGCTCCAGCATCTCTGCATTGCGCTGGATATGTCGGTACACGTTCTGCGAAAGGTGAAAGAAACATCCAGTGCACTCGGCGTCAGGAAATTTGGACTTGATGGCATTAATCATGCCTAACTCTAAGTCCAACATCACCGTGCTGGGATTGAGATCTGGCCTGCTGTCCAACAAAGCCGACAAAAATCTCTCGTAGCACAGTTGAGTCTTGCTTGGAAGCAAGGCATACACGAGAGGGATGTTGGTACCCTGATGCAAGCCATGGACAGTGTATAGTTTGAGAAACAGCCTCGGAACAGTCTTGAATGTGCCGTCCACGTACCACGCGTCCCACTTCTCTAATATGTCCAGGCCTTCCTTGGTAGCGTTCACCAGGATGCGGTGATCCCCGGACGCAGCCCCACTGTCGTGCAACAAAAAGTCGTCACCGTTCGCCGTGGTGGTGTACTCTTGAGGGATGACGAGCTCCGCTAGTGAAGTCGGGTTTGGGGGAGCATTGCCTGCTCGGATTCTCATGCGTTGAGCGGTTCTTTTCAGAACACTTTCGGATGGCAGACACCCAACCGTAGCAGGTGAAGCAGAGTTTACAGCGGCCGTGACAATTTGATGCGTGGACTCTTGCGATGTGGCAGCCCGCGAGGATACTTGGTCCCGTACTTTGGCTACGTCCCCACGCATGGCATCCGGAGCATGAGTGTGGTTGCCAGTTACCGCCGTCACCAGCCCGTGCCTTGTCCTCATTCTTCCCTTGCAGCTCAAGGCATCCTTCTCCTCGCACTTCCAGTAAACTACTCCATCCTTTCCAACCTTGTCCACAACGTAGCCATACCCGCGGTGAATGAGCTTTTCTTTTCCACGCTTGGTGGTCGTCTTGAGATCTACTTCCATCATCAGTTCTCGTAGTTGCTTGAAGAACATCAACACATATGCCTTATATGGTTGATTGTTGAGAGGGCGCACCTACTTGTATATGTAATAAAGTTTTTGTTTTGATCCATCTGTTAGAATTGCACCACCACGCTCATGCCATGGAAAGGTTTCGCTCCCTTCACTTGTTTGTGTCCTCGCCCATGTTCGCCTTGCATTTGCACATTTCCCTTTCCCTTCGTTTGGTTTTGTTAGGCTAAGGTATATTTAGAGGTCGATTTCGTTTCATTCGACGAAAATCCCACACCTCGACAAAGGTTGTCGATGAAAATACCTTTCGTCTAACCTGTCACTCGGCGAGAAGTTCACACGTCGAAAAGGACAGTCACCTAATGGGCCAGTCAACGAAATGGCTTGGGGACGAACAGGATTCGACGATCAGTTGTTCGTCGAAAAATGTTTTCTGCGAACTGTCATGGAAGCGAAAAGGAGAAAAGCGAAAATTCTGTGCGCTGTGTGACTGCTATGCAAAAAATCAAAGTAAATCGATCCCTGAAGTACATTCATCAAGTGTCTACCTAATCACAAAATTGACGCCACAGGCTGACTGACTCCGGCGCAAACCCTGACAGTAGTTAGTTATCATGTATGACAGAAGCTATTGTCTTGGCGTGCAGTGCAGTGGCATCACTGAGTGTCTTCTTAACTGTTACTGCATGCTGCCCGTGGATGGCTGTAGTAGCAGCACATTGCTCATGTTTGATCACATTGAGCAGTTGGGCACGTTCTTACCTGATCTATTGAACTGGACTTAGCTTTCTTTTACGTCGTTGCCGTGTGGTTTGTTTGTGCGGTTGTTGCCTGTATAGGTTTGATTCTGATGCTGTGTTGTCGAGTGATGAGGAGAATGCAGCCAAGACAATCCCGGCTGTGGATGAGAGCAAGAAGAGGAAGAAGGTAGGTGACATGGGAGAGCTGTTACAGTGAATACCTGTGTGTGTGTGTGTGTGTATGTGTGTGTGTGTGTGTGTGTGTGTGTGTGTGTGTGTGTGTGTGTGTGTGTGTGTGTGTGTGTGTGTGTGTGTGTGTGTGTGTGTGTGTGTGTGTGCATGGTGTGTGTGTGTGTGTGTGTGTGTGTGCATGGTATGCGTGTGTGTGTGTGTGTGTGTGTGTGTGTGTGCGTGTGCGTGTGCGTGTGTGTGTGTGTGTGTGTGTGTGTGCATGGTGTGTGTGTGTGTGTGTGTGCATGGTGTGTGTGTGTGTGTGTGTGTGTGCACGGTGTGTGTGTGTGTGTGTGCATGGTGTGTGTGTGTGTGTGTGTGTGTGTGTGTGTGTGTGTGTGTGTGTGTGCATGGTGTGTGTGTGTGTGTGCATGGTGTGTGGTTCTTATTCAATGGCAATCTTTTTTCGCTTACCTGGGTACATGTCATGCTATTCGTGCCACCGTTTGTTCCAGGCACCAAGCAAGCCGAAGCAGCCAAAGGAGAAGGTAGAAAAAGCAGAAAAGAAAGAAAAGAAGGAACCGAAAGAAAAGAAGGAACGGAAAGAGAAGAAGGAAAAGCCATCAGCCAGGTTGGTTAGCAGGATTGCGTCCAATGTTTGTATCCACGTTTTGCAATCCCATTCCTGCCCCAATATGTCATTGCTTTTACATAGTGTTCCGAGGCTATGTCTGGCAGTGGACAGTCGACAGTATAACCCGTCAAAGGCGACCTCCTTGCACGGGTGGTCACCTTATCCAGGGACTTTTGACTGGAAATACCATGCCTTGGTTCTGGTTGCAGTGGTCCTGTAGGACAGTAAATTCAGTCGGTCGCCTTATCAGAGTGGTTACCTTGACAAGTTTCATTGTATCTGTAGTGTGTGTCTAACAGTATATCAGTGCTCTATATCTGTGTTTTGAAATGTTGCATACACTACACACATACCGGTACCTCTCGGTTATCCGGACCCCGAGGTTACGGGCACTTCGGTCTACCGAGCACCCTTTGGGCGACTTTTAGTGGAAATATTACTACTCTACTGTCACTTTTTGTGGAAATAGTGACGTCATAATTGTGCCATTTTATGGCCTTTCCGCATCAAAATGTATGTGATTTGGAGTCACGGACATTTCAAAGTTGCGGGCAGTGGCCAGTCCCTGACCGCCCGGATAAACGAGGTATGAGTATACTTACCTACCACTGTCACACTGTGTGCTTCACAGTCTCTCACCGGCATTCACAGCAACCCACCCCATTATTCTGATTTGCTTCAGTGGTATTTTCTCAGAAAGTGGAGGAAGGTAGCACAACTTTGTTATAATTGAACACCTGAAGATAGTTGCTAGTTTTGCTACATGTATAATCGATAGCTCGATCGTTAACAACATATTAGTAGTCGGTAACCAATTTCGATGATCGTTTCACCCCTAAATAATCATCCATGGAATATTCTCTTCAAATTCTGCAGATGTCTTTAAAGCTTTGGAAGTGGTTTTGTGAAATAAAAAAATGGGGGTCCCCGGAGGGTTTTACTACTCTTCTAGTTGTCTAAAAGTCGCAAATGTTGCCATTTTGCCCGAAATTCCAATGTTCCATATTCCTCGATATCACAAAGAACGAATATGGGAACCTACAAACTTTATCGCAGATTCAGAATCAGCATGAACTTTTCTTGGTAGTCCACCATTATGAGCAAATTATTACATTGATGAAATTCTGGTGAATAGCTTCCGAAAAAGTGTGTGGCAACGCCTGAAACTGTAGCGAATTACCTTTTATTTTAAGTTGCAAATACCGACACAACGACCAAGAAAAAGAAAGTGGAGATTATTGATGGAGTATGATCTGTGTGTGTGTGGCAGACAACTTGATATGTTAACCCACTTTATATTCTCGTTGTTTTGTTCACCGTAGCTCTACGAGTGTGGCGAAAGCCAAGAAGAAGGAAGCACCGATCTCGAAGGAGGAGATCAGTGATAGTGACAGTGGTGGTAGTGATGTTGTCATGGAGGATGAGAGTGATGATGATGGGGCACCGCCGGCAAAGAGGTCCACACGCTCACGACGCGGACAGTCGAACGACGAGGAGCTAGCCCAGCTGCCGTCCGAAGGCTCGAATGATGAGGAAGAAGCCGAGCTAACGTCTGGAGCTAGTGACGTAGGCAGTGATGATGGTGATGAAAGCGACTGAGCAGACTGAGCTAAGCTTGCGCGTGCGTGCGTGGGACCATTGGTAGCCATTTGCCGTGCGTCGACTCCCTGCTGTTTCCGTGCTTTGTGTGTTGTTGTCGCTGTGTGTCTTTGTGTGTGTGTATGTGTGTGTGTGTGTGTGTGTGTGCGTTTGTGTGCGTGTGTGTGTGTGTGTGTGCGTGTGCGTGTGTGTGTGTGTGTGTGTTGTGTGTGTGTATGTGTGTGTGTGCGTGTGTGTGGTGTGTGTGTGTTGTGTGTGTGTTGTGTGTGTATCGGTGTGCGTTCATTTTCATGAATGTGTTCATTCACGTGTGGTGTTGTTAAATTTGTTTTACAATGTTGGCGTCTCGTTGTCTTTGTGTGGATTTGAACTTTAAATTACACTGCTGCATGTTGAGCCGTACGTTGCAGTACATCAGATGTTCATGTGCCATGGAATGTATATATTGGACCCTGTAGTAATTCCCGCACTGTTGCTGACACCGAAAGTCATACAGTTGTGTTGTACATGTTACAATACCCCATAGCCTTCTCTGTTTCTGCCTCTTCTTATGCTGCTTAGGCTTTCTCACACTTCTATGACCTGGCCTGGTTGCCATGGGTTTTTTTAAAGACTTGAATTCCTTACTCTGATTGAGCCTCTGTCTGTGATTCGATGCTCTTATACACGCTTTGCTTTGCTTGGCCAACTACTCGCTTCACTGTTTTTGTATTCGGTGAAGATTGCTTGCGTGCGGTTGCGGCAGGGAGTAGGGACACTACTTCCTGGTTTACGGTGATTGAGTTTGGCCAGTTTGCTGCTGCTGCTGCTGCGTCTGTGTGTGTGTGTGTGTGTGTGCGTGTGCGTGCACGTGCTTGCCTTGGCTTGGCTTGACGAAAACATTTGCGCTCATGACTGAAGTGTGGTGAGTACTACGTACATACATGTGTTCCTTGTTTTAAAAGGCTGCTGATTTCATGCCTAGATGGCCATTATGCTGAAGTACCAGTTTCTGACTTTCTGTTTGCGGTTTCCCCGCTTGCCAAGTCTCACTAATCGTGTCCTCTGGACCCTACATGTATAGTGGCAACTGTTTGTTTTTATCTTGCCTGGGCATTGGGATGGGTGAGGATTCAACTCGCAGCCATTGGCTAGCTTCCTCCATGTAGGAACATGACTGTTATCTCACTCATCTGTGCAGTTTTGTTTCCACCTGCCTGTAGCTGCAGTACACGTACCTGTATGGCTGTCTTTAATTCATGTACCTGTATGGCTGTCTTTAATTCATGTACCTGTATGGCTGTCTTTAATTCATGTACCTGTATGGCTGTCTTTAATTCATGTACCTGTATGGCTGTCTTTAATTCATGTACCTGTATGGCTGTCTTTAATTCATGTACCTGTATGGCTGTCTTTAATTCATGTACCTGTATGGCTGTCTTTAATTCATGTACCTGTATGGCTGTCTTTAATTCATGTACCTGTATGGGTGTCTTTAATTCATGTACCTGTAAGTGTATGGCTGTCTGTGATACTATTATTACTGCATGTTGTGATGGGCATGCTTGTGTAATTTGCATCGTGTGCCGCGCAAGTGAATCATTGCTGGTGGTGCAATTCGGATTTGTGCGCAGATATCCTGCAGCACAGCTTCATGACTACGGCTAGTGTACAGAATTGTTGACCCAGCATTGTTATTCCTAGATGGTTATAAGGCATGGCATGAGAAGATGTGAAGACCACTGGCTATCGGTTACATGGGCGACGTGTGATCAGGTGATTGGCACAAGCTATATTGAAGATGATAATGAAGATGGCATCAGGTTTCAAAATCTGAGGTAGGCTTATCTGAAAAATGTGTTGTGTTTAAAAGTTAGGAATGCGTAGCGTTCAGTTTAGCATGTGTTGTGTTCAGTTTAGAATGTATTTGTAGTAATGCTAAATCATTTTAACGAAAGTATGGCAACACGTTACAGGGGAAGTTAAGCCTAAAATCAAATTTTCACTAGTTGTAGTCTTTGGGGCGCTCACTGCTGAGTCGAATGGTCTTGGTCCGAGGAAGCTGAGATGCTCCCTTCCTCCTATATTCCCAATCGAACTCGCGCACTTCCACCGAAACTGGGTGACTGTGCCCTACTAGATATAGATGGGGCTTTGTATGCAGAATGTCACTAAAAGTGCCATTTCGTTCTTATAAAAGCACGGATGGCCGCGATTGGCCCATACATGTATGTTGTAGTCGTTTGGACGCTGAGTCGACTGATTTTGGTCCGAAAAGGTTGCGATGCAGCGTTCCTCCTTTATTCGCAATCGAACATGGTTGAACAAGCGGTCACGTGCTCCTGCATACACCAGTCACCTTTGGTGGAAGTTCGCGAGTTCGATTGGGAATAAAGGAAGAAGGGAGCGTCTCAGCTTCCTCGGACCAAGACCATTCGACTCTTTTTTTCTTCTTTTTTTCCCCCCGTGTGATCCGAACAGTGGGAGTGGCTGGATAATGCTGCTGCGAAGTTTCATTAATAGTATTGCACTCGAAGTATATGCAGCAGGAGAAGACATTCCTTTCACATGTTCCCTTGAAATATGTGATTCCGTGGCCACGGTGATTTCCGGCTCAGAGATCACAGTGATCCGTGGAGTTCGCACTTTTGACCGCGGAAACAGAGTTGTGCCGGTGAGTATGCAGGCAACAACCCAAAAGTCGTTTTTGTTATGTATCTCATTCTGAGCACATTGATGTTGCCATTAAGGTGGCGATCTACCTTCGCGGATAGTCCACCGTAAAATACAAACATCTCAGCCAATTCTCTTTGGAATTAGGTCAAATTTTCTGGAGACATTCATTATGTACCAAAGGACAAGGAGCAGCACAAATAGAGGACAGATTCCGCTCATGTCCATTGTTATTGCCGAATCGCGATAATTGGCCGCACCCGCACCTCTTAACCGCAAAATTGAAATATGCATCCATCAAGTAGAAAATAACCAATTGCTACAGCGTTCCTAACATATATTTCTGGGTATTGAATATCAAGAAACAGTTGCAAAGTCCTTTAGATCACAATGTCACAACAAAGCGTTTTGACGCGCGCATCCGCAAAAAAAGTCATGATCGGGTCCACAACCAATGTGAGAACAAGCAATGATAAATGGCTAAACGAAGACATTCACGAACTAGCTGATGCATCACAGAGCTCAGAAATGTATAGGTTTAGGGGTATAGCACCTACCACTTTGCCGCAATCGTGGTAGAAAAATGCGGGATAGGCTAAAAAGTTACCAAAAACACACAAAAAAGGTCTATCCAATTCCAGCCTACCTGCCTACAAATCTTCACATCAGAAGCCATCTGGCTCGTAGGTGACCTCATTTTGGTCTCCTTGATGATTAGTAATGCTCTTCTTCAGTCTTCTTTACTTCTTCCTTGACTTCTTTGTCACTTCCCACAAGTTCCCAGCTCTTCCTGGTTGTATCACAATGGTGTTACTTAGTGCGGTGCCGAGCAGAAACGCGATGCTATCTGGTTTCAGTGTTCAGCTAGAGTCTTCATTTCTTCTCTAAGGGCTTGTTCAATCAGGATCATTGCAGGCAAAATCAAGTCGGAAACCCAGCCTTCACTGGTGGCCTCTCTCCATGGGTATGGCAATATAGGTGCTGATGAATGAGGCATATCCAGGGTGCAGCCATGCCGTTTCCGTCACACATCACGGCGATCGCATGCGGTTGCAGCACTGCCACTTTGGTAAATTGCCTCAGGTCCAGCGTAGCAGATCACATGTCTGCTTCTGAACTCATCTCGGAGAACATGACCACAGATTGAATAGGATCGCGTTGCCGCCACAGGTCTTAGTATATATGGGCAGTAGAATATTGAAAACTATGCAAAGCGTCACTGGCGGTGATGAATTCGGCGCATACTAAATACAGGCCTGTGGACTTCCAATTTGAAATTGAATTTCTCAGAACTGAATGGACTTCTCTTCTCACCACACACAATGAAATCCCAAGGCAAATATCTGGGTTTGCCTGCTCGCTTAGTAGATCTACGATGGGATGTGGACTGGTACAGCTGACAGCATACTGATTTGACCAGAAATAGCAGAAATCACTCAATATTTCACAGACTAACTCCAGTAGGCTATATTTTGCACTCACTGCCTGACGCCGAAAGAGAGAGAAAAACTAATCACCACAATAGCTAGAACTGCTGTTGACATCGTCATCGTCAGAGTAGTCAGAGTTGGAGATGAAGTTGAAATACGTCTTCGCTTGGCAATTTTTTTGCCAATAAATTTGAACAGCGTCGTCAACGTCAGGGATATTTTCAGCGGATAGATGGATATCGAGAGCTTCTGGCAGTCATATAGGCTGCTTCGGACAACCAAGACGACGGACAGTACTCATTCCACCCGATCTTGGTGACAGGCGACGACGTGAGACGTCTCCAATAGACTTTCCAAACACAATTGTTTGAATTCTTCACAAATTATCGAATTATTGATTTGCGCATGCGCACTGTGTCCATGATGACGTAATATGTGCGTATTGGTATGGCATGAGTCAGCAGTGGTATTTCTGACGAGCACAGAAAATTTGAACAAAATCCACAAGGATTTACCGTGAAAAGACTGATTTCTACGTTTTCCCCTAAAAAGTTGCAATTGTGCGAGTCAAAGATATGTTACATTCGGTCTTTGCAAGCTCATAGCAGCCATATGGATAAAGCAATCTCACTCAAATTTTCAGAGATGATGTCTGGGATCTATACGAGCAATTTGACACCGCATTGGACGAAATTAGAGCAAGTTGAAAATTTCACAAAATTTTGACCCCTGAAGGTAGATCGCCACCTTAACGATACATGTACGTGTAGGCAAGAGTACATAACCCCCAGAGTGTGCAACTCCCACATATCCTGCTGTCCCAACAGAATTTCAAGTTGACGTCATTATTTATGACGCAATGCTTCTTGCACCAGTGATTTACAACATGTGTACGGGTGTCAACGCATCACACGTTTTTCTTTGCAATAATTTGTACAGGATCGATCGGCTTCGCGTCAACCACAGGTTCCGGATTCGTCTGATAATCCGTGTACAGTGCACATTGCATCATCAAAATGACGTCAACTTGAAATTCTGTCGGGACAGCACTAGGGTTTTCCGGATTATGCGTTTTTTCTTGGTCTAAAATGGAAATGGAAAGTGTTTTGGAAAACCCCTATAAATCAAATTTTTTTCTAAAGAAAATGCAAAAAATTACCCAAAAAGCACAAAAAATGCCACCGTTGCCATGGTAACAAAATGGCGACAGCTAGTCGCGTGACATTTGGCACCATGGTGATCATTCATGGTGATCGTGAAGTACCTATCGCTTGCAGGGAGTCGTAAAATACCGGTATTTTACGACTCCCTGGCCCAAAGTGGGTCAAAATGGACAAAATGCATTTTGACCCCCAAAATGCAAAAATATGCAAACACATAATCCGGAAAGGCCTAGACAGCACCCATGCATAGTGGAGTTGCACACTCTGGGGGCCGTTATGTACTCTTGGTGTAGGCGAGTGCATCCAAGGCTTGTCACGGGCGCGGGGCGGTGGCAAGAAAAGTGTGAAAAGCATTCCTACATTTTTAATACTGGGCTGTCATATCCTCTATAGCTATTAGAATGGCGAAACGTTCCCAGAAAGTGCTGCAGAATTATTTTATGGTGAAAAAAGGAGGACAAAAATTATTTTCGATGCAGACAATGGAAAATGGTGTGGATTAATCATGGCAATCATTAGCCTTTACCGATATTCTTGTTAGTGGTGAACCTTGAGAATAACAACCTCGGATCATAACACTATCTCGCTAATAACAACACTATCATAATTATTCAGACCAAGCAGGCCCGGCGGAACCGCTCCGGTTGGTCAGGCCATGGCACGTGTATGTACATGCGTACATACATGTAGTACATACATGATGTAGTACATACATGTACATGTAATTGCAGGTGCTAGCAACAACAGTGCATGGGAGTGCAAAAATACCACTATCCAGGAGAAGCGAGTATCGGGGCCAAACATACAGTAAAACCTGTAACTAACGACCACCGTGACTAGCGACCGGCCTGGTACTACCGACCACTTTGTCAGGCACGGACGGTCTCACATTCAAAATGCACTGTGACTAGCGACTACCTGCTGAACGCGACCAGCGACCGCCTTTTCTTGTCCCAATGTCGAATTTTGACCCGTAACCAGCGACCGCGATGTAGCAAATCAAACATTGCTTGAAGCTCCTTCACGAAATTTTGATGATTTTCCATGGTCGTTTCGATACTACAGCTGGACAAATGAGCGCAGTCTCATTTTTACTGTGGAATCAATGTGGATTGCACTACACCTGTCATAATTTCAAGTGCTGTCAAGAACAAACATGATAGGAAACGTCTTGGAGAGCGCATCCAAAGCGCTCTTTGATCGATGTTACTACTCGAAGGAGAAACTAAGAGTAAGACTGGGCGCGGCTCTCTGTCGAAGTGCAATCACACAGCTCAGTCACCAGACTCACCACTACACCAGGTGACACTGACAGTCTGTGCTGGCTAGCTACAAATATGCTACGGTATTATGTACTCACCTGTACCTGTGTACGGAACACAGGCCACTGAAAGGTGCGAAAACTCGCAACATCGCCGCATCATGTACCGGTACACACCAGTACAGTTTACATGGTTTACGCTACACTACATCCAAGTCGGAGCGACTGAGTTTCCACTGTAGTCTAGATCAGGGAGTCGTATACCGTTTACCGTATACTACGGTATAGACCCGGGAGGCGACACGAGGCCTTCCGGGCCGACTATGAATGATTGACTCGCGGCACTTTCTCCCACTTTTCCCTCAGATATCCCCGGTGCGTGCCCTGAGTTATAAACCAACTACTCCGCGTACATATGCCATGGGACTTTGGGAGTGCACTCCTTGGGGAACGGACTCGTGCAGGATCGATAGGATCGTGGGAAATCGTAGCTCGAAAAGAAGAAGAAGAATGAACTACTTTTCCAAGGAATTGGTTGCATTTGATGATCGTGATGGAGGCAGAGAGTGCTGCTGATCGCGATCCAGATCCGGGTCAAGAATCACCTCCTGATCCTAAGGAAACCTCAGCTGACGTAGATCTACCTTCTCTTCGCGTGAACGCTCAGTCTGTGTTGGCTTGGGCCACAGGTATGGTTTGAATTCTAATTTTCTATGTTAGGCCAAACTAAAGAAGGTGTGTGGTTCGACTAACATGGACATTTTTTTTACGGGCGGGCGGGCGGATTTTTTTTTTTTAATATATTTTTTAGTACATGTAAATACACTGTATACGCGTATCGAGTAGACTCTACTACCAGCACAAGGCAGCAGTCGTACCACTCACTGCACTGCACTGCAGTACAACTACAAGTCAAGTCCAAAAGGAGCCGCCTGCGTCCGCAGACTCACGCCGCACAGCACGTAGACGTGGACGTGTTCAGTCCACGTACGTCAGTCACACGACAGCCCGCCGAAAAAAAGTTACGGTCGGGCTGAAATTGTACGGTCGGTCGGGTGAGTCGAACCACACACCTTCTTTAGTTTGGCCTTATTATATTTTTTCAATTATTTGCCTTGAAACTTTCAACCTTGCTACTTAGCGGCTTCTGATCTGGTGCGCGTACTGCATAAAAAGTTGCGAATAATCATGAATTGGAAGAAATACTTGTGGGTTGATAGAGTGCAGTACTCATGGTACTTGTTCAATGGTTTCTACAGAGCGTTCCGAATCCCAGCCGCTAAAGACCCACAGAAGGCAAGAAGCTTGCGTTGCAAAGCTGCTGTCCCGCCTGACTGCGGAGAAAGAAGACTCGTTTATGGTTGTTCTACAGCCGCTGCTGACGTCCATCAGCTCTGTCCTGCTCCCAGCAGCAGATAGGCCTGGATTTCAATGAGTCGTGTCCCAACTCCGGTGTGAACGATTTCCCGACGTCAAGACAAAGTGGGGTCAAGTCAAGGAAGCTGTCACAAGATGATCCGGTATTGAACGGTAGGTTTTGTAAAGCTGCTCTAACATTTGGATACTATAAATTATAACATTAAATTATATTGACACTGTTGACAGATGCGTCGGCTCTGCTCCTGTCTAACAGGTTCAGGGAAGATGCGAGCTGTGTTTATTATTATTATATTAAATTATTATTTATATTCACGAAGCCATGCCCAAGACGTGCGACATAGCGTGCGTTCGTGTGTATGTGTGTGCGTGCGTGTGTATATTGTGTGCGTGTGTGCGCGCTTGTGTATGTCGTAAAATCCCGCCAGAGCACCCCTACCTCCGCAACCATTCGAGTAGATCCATGTGGGGAGGGGCGGATGGGCGAGTCCTGCTTGCCGCATTCAGTACTACATGAAAAAGTACTCACCCTACGGAAACTGTGCGTGCGTCTCGTACACCCAACAAAAGTCAAGAGCTGGGAGTCGTACAAACCCATCAAAACCCTAGAGTGTGTGCGATCTCTGGTCAAGAGGGTGGGAACTGTTGCGTACATTTCCAACCAGGTCGTAGCCGCGTATGCAGTACAGTACGCCCTCACACTTCACATAGTCATACGAGGATACAACTTTATTGATAGATAAGATAACGTGCTTGTAGATCTCTGCCATGCCAAAGTTGAATTCAGTAGAGGTAGTAGTCTCTGTCAAACGTGTTCGCCATTGGCACTTGTAGCAGCTGATCGGACGATGCAAATGGACTCCCAGTCCACATTAGCTGGTTCTTGAGATGCCTTCGAAAATATACCATGGCACGCACTTTCCACTGTTGTTACATAGGGCCGGACGTGTGTTGTCCTGAGCTTGCCACGATACTTTCCGATCTGTCCATCTCCTTTCTTTGTTAAGTTGGAATTATTTGAAGAGCTGATGGCTGGTAACTTGCTGGTCAGCTGGTAGGAATACGTTCGCAAGTGTTGCTGCTGATTTGTACATTGAATTGCCGGAGTGACGTGGCCTTGAGTAGTCTTCCCCAGCAATGAACTGTAGAGTAGCATGCGTATTGAATTCTCTTGTTGCCGGTGCATCGGTCCCTCTCCATGACACCGGACTAGACTGAATTACTGGCGTCCCTTCATCGGCCTGCTTTTCGCCTCGAACTTCACGAGTCTTGAAATATGAACCCAACATAATAAAAGTGGGACTCAATTGCGCAGTTCAGATGATAAATTGATGCAATAAGGGGTCATCGCAAAAGTGATTAGTCATCCCTGAAAAAAACATCATTCATTTCGTACTCGGACCCCCTCTCCACCCTCCGAAATGAATGGACGACGAAAATCGCATGCATGTACATGTGTATGCATAGCGTCAGTCGACTGAGATTTTAGCTCCCCCCCCCCGGAACGATCTTCGTTTCAGGGACGACCAAAAACTTGTGTGACCACTGACTTTCTTTCTCTGTTATCAAGCAGTATGCATTATTTGTAACAGTAATTACTTGTCTGTGTTATGTGGATGCATTGTCTTATTTCCTTTTTCAGGCTACAGCACAACCGAGAGAACGAAATGTACGTCGCAATCAAGCTATGTCGTTGCCATCTTCTATGTGCCATGCGTTACCTGATGTGCCAGCCTGCTATGTCGGATACCGCTAACCATGCATCGACTAGGCGCCAGGTGCGAACTGATGGTGCTGGTGGTGGTGGTGGTGAGAAGGAGAGCTCTTTGCCAGAATAACTTTGCAGTTTGGAGAGCGTGTCTGGGCAGGCGTGTATTTACCCCCATATTGCCAGGTGTGTATTTACCACCGTCATATGAACCAACCATAAGTGCAGTTGCAGTGGAGTCTTCAACTTCATTCTCCCGAGTCAAGCTCCTTGTGAAGGCATCTAAGAAAAAGATTGCCTGATGAGTCCAGCCGGGACGAAAGGTACGTCGCAATCAAGCTATGTTGTTGCTGTGTCATCTGCTATGCGCCATACGCTACCTGATGTACCAGCATGCTATGTCGGACACCACTCACCCTGCATCGACTAGGCGCCAGACGCGAACTGATGATGGTGGTGGTGGCGGGAAGGAGAGCTCTGTGCCAGAAAAACTTTTCAGTTTAGAGAGCGTGTGTGGGCAGGTGTGTATTTACCGCCGTATGAATCAACCACAGTACGATCAGCTGACGTTATAACTTATAAGGATGATCTCGTGCAGCGATAGTATGATATTTTTTCAGTCTTTTCTAAGGACTCTCCACTGCAGCGTTTTCTTTCCACTCGGTTCTCTTCTTTTTATCGCTCAGCTAGCACTTGCAATGCTTATACATACTGATTAATCCCGTTCAATTTTCCGTACATTTTTCTCAAAATCCATAGCGCGGACGAAGTAGTGATTTTCCGTACAAATATGGAAAATACGGAAGGTTGATAGCACTGTGTTGAGGCAGCTATTGTTGACTTTATTTGGAATTAATTCTGTTGTATTTGCACACATTCCTGAGTGCATTGTATTACTATTAGCATCCAATGTGTGTTATCTGTGCGAGCTTCTAACCTTGTGAACATTCACCGAAGGTTCGGTTGGTGGCGCACAAGATCTTCCGGGATGGCTCTTGCGGGCTCTCAGCCCTGCGTTCACTGCATAAAACTTGGCAGAACAGTTCAAGTTTCAATTTAGGCCATTTCCTCACGCTGTGACTCCCAATATTTCTTATGCGCAATGATTATAAGTATTTGTAGATCACTGGGACAGCGCCACTTTGTTAGCCGATGTTAGTCCTGAAGAAAAATTGACTTCATTGCCCTAAAGGTGAGAACAAATTGGGACTATTTGTGAAGGAAAACTTTGGAAAATGTAATTTCGAATATAAGTCATTTCGTTTATCTGGATAGGTCCAATATTTCACAAATGTGCAATAGAAGTATTGTAGATCAATGGGACAGGGCAACTTGGTCGGTCGAAGTTAGTCACGAGGAAAAAAATTACTTTATTTGCCTAAAGGTGAGAACAAATTGGGACTATTTGTGAAGGAAAACTTTGGAAAATGTAATTTCGAATATAAGTCATTTCGTTTATCTGGATAGGTCCAATATTTCACAAATGTGCAATATAAGTATTGTAGATCACAGGGCAACTTGGTCTGTCGAAGTTAGTCACGAGGAAAAAAATTACTTCATTGCCCTAAAGGTGAGAAAATATTGAGGCAATTTGTAAAGAAAGGATTACCTCATCTTAGGTGGTCAAAGTGCCTCAGAGTTCGAGTGGCAGTGCAAAGCCAGTGAGTAAGCCAGTGAACAAGACCCTTTATTAGTGAACTCCTCAGCGATGGCCACAGATGGCTGTATTTCGGCAATGGAGATCGAAAGTCTGACCACAATTGTTCGGCGAAAGGACGAAGACGACGATTTCTCGCTATGTACGGATTTCCCGCGCGCTATGACCTATGTACGGACTTGTCCCACACCGAGCAGGTCGTAATATTTTGAATCGTTGAGTCAATCATGGTTGTGCACAAGTGATGCGCGTGTCGCCTCCCGGGTCTATACGACTCCCTGGTCTTATCTAGATCAACACACTGATACCAGTTGCCAGTGTAGTCGCACACAGATGAGGATGGAGTCGATAGTGACTAGTGCTCTGCCTGGCCAGGCCAGCGCTGCTCTGGAAACCCAGTGAGTCGACATATCGCTTCCGGTGTATAAAAAACTTGATTTTCTCTCTCTCCAAGTGTTGTATGATCTGAAAGAAGAATGTCAGTGCGCAAGTGGTGGGGAATTGTATTATCTGCATTTTGACATACATATCATATAATGGGATCCATATATGGTCGCGCGGTGCAAACCTCTAACTAAAGACCACCTGCCACTAACGACCACTTTTCCGGGCACCAAGGGGTGGTCGTTAGTTACAGGTTTTACTGTATGTACAAGGCATTACTTTACAGAAGGTCCCAGCCCCACCCTGCATTATTGTTACTTATCATAGTGAAGCTAGCTAGTTTTAGTTCTTAAATCCCAAAACAATAACAAAATAGAACTCAGATGGTGAGCCAAGGAAAAAAATTGTAACATGGAAGTTGTGGGTACCAGTTAAGCGATCGACTGACTGACTGTTCAAAATCTGGTTCAGTTGGTGGACTCGATCGCATAACTTGTGCCCACAATTTCCAAGTTACAAATAACAAAATATTACAACACTTTTCTCATAGCCGAGTGAGAGTCGCGCTATTCGCAACGTTGACTGTGTTCGGCACTGGGGGGCTGATAATTATATGCATGTTTGCATCATTGTACTCTGTGGCATACATGTTTGCATTGTACTCTGTCCATACATATTAGGAAACAGTTCTGTCTGCAGATTGAGTATCAGATTAAAGGGGAACTCCGGTCCAAAATCACCCCCATTTTTTATTGCGGAATCCATTAGAGTATGTCGTAAGTGGTAGAATGGCGAAAACCGGAAGCTTCTACGACAAGGATAACATACCTAAATTACCAATTGCAATTTTCCATATTTGGCACGAGGGGGCCCCCTCCCACCCTGTGACGTAAAACGTTCTCAGCCCGGTCCACTCAGATGAAATTTTCAAATAATTGAAGCAAGAATGAAAAGTCCTTGGCCATTGTTGAAGTGCTTGTTGTTCTGTGCCATGCCCGATTTATTGTCACAACTCGCTGCTGCGTCTCTGGATGCAACAATGTCACGAAGAAAGAGGCGCCTGCGGGCTGTCGTAGCATGGCTTTCCTCTGGCTGACGCGAACCTGACGACAGCTTGGCTATGGAGAGTATGTTGGAAGGATTTTTCTCCGACGAAAAATAATCGTGTCTGCACTGAGCATTTCACTGAGATGTGCTATGAAAGAGATTTCCAACAAGAGTTTGCACAAAGCATTGGTGGCTATAAGCAGAAGCAGCAGCGACGCTTGAAGCCAGGGTCTCTGCCATCCTGAAACTTGGCGGTGCATGTCATACTAATAGTTAGTAGCTCCTCTACCTCTGCTGCCAGCAAACGCAGACCATCTTCGATTTACTTCCAGGAACGTGAGCACGATGAGGTAAGTGAACGGCATGATTTTGTGCCGTCCAGAACGTAGCTCTAAACGACTACAGTCCTACTCAAAGTCCTCTACTCAAAATCCTAGTCAGTGAAGTCGAGAATTGATGTAATGTACATGGAACGTTATCATGTGTGTTATTTCGGTTCTCTTTATCTGTAAGTTTCCATTGCGTTACTTTCCGGTTGCAGCTACACTGCCACAAATACAAGGTACAGTATGATTTGTAGTCTGGAAATTTTCCATGCTGTCATACTGAAGTGGGCACCAAAACGTGTCCACTTTTCGTACAATGGCATGAGAGCACGGGTACAGTCGGCATGTCTGTCCCACAATGCCAATATAGGGAGAGCGCACGCCAAAACCAAGGAGGGTGTGCTCAGGTACAGGCTGGAATACACCAAGAGCACAAAGTGGCCAAGAAGCTGCACGACAATGTCCTGCAACTTCTTGAAGGACCTGTTGAACGATGTGCATACAACCATTCTCGGCATTCGCAACGGCACCGGCACAACCCCATGCTCCCGAACACAGTACAGTCTTGTGCCATTGTATCTGTCAACTTTACCAGATTGTTCATGCAGCTGCATTGGTGCAAAGCATGCGCCCACCCGAAAACACAAATATTGCCCGAGTCAAGAATAGTTATAAATCGTGTCTGTCAACTGTTTTCTACATTCTGCATGCACATGTACCAATGATTATGTGAACGTCAACCAGGCCAAGAAGCATTATCATCATCATCATCATCATCATCATCATCATGTCCAACTGGTTCCTCAAAGCCCCAGTGCGCATCTGCATTGGCTTCTGGTACAGCTGCTTTATCTTCGATACCACGCAAGACGGTATCACACGCCGCTGCTTGCGTCCAAAGTATCCATGGGTGAACCATGTGTATTGTCTATACGCCACATGTCTCCAAATCCTGCACAAAACAGTTGGAGAGATGTAGATACACATACCACTAGTGTCTTCATGATTGTGTAAAAGTAAATAGTTTCAGTGTAAATAGTTTCGGATTCGAATTAATATTTCTATGGGCTACTATACAAACACTTTGGCCTTTTTTCAAATTTACATCACTTTTACACACAGTTGAAACACTTACAGTGCTAGGAATAGTATGAATGAAAGACATCGTTGTACCAGTATAATTATATTGGCATGGGTGCAATAGAACTGCATGATTGTGTGATGGAAGTTGGTGAATTTGAATACTGTACACAAAATCATTGCACAACACTTCCCATCCACTTTGTACCGGTACATTGTAACAGTTCCCTGTTAGCGCTAACCTTATCTGCCCTCTAGCTCTGTATCTTGCACCTTTCCCTATCCTGTCAGCACGCGCGTTATCACCTTAGGGCACTTCGTGCCCCATATCAGTTGTGTTGCCTTGAGCAAGCATTGTCTTTTCCAAGAATACCTTCAAACGGTTACACTGGTAGCGGAGGATGGTTAACATGGTGTTCTTGGAGCTCGCCATTGTCGTGGCGATCCTTGTTCTTTCTGTGTTGCTATTCAGGTTGGCCAGCGAGGTCCGTGAAGCCAGTCGCCAAGTCAGCGCCCGTCTGAGCAACCGACAACAACCGCTCCCTGTGCCGCCCGATCATTCGTCCGGGAAGCCTCGGCACGCTAAGGAGCCGCCGATCTTCGATGGCAAGCCCTCGCAGTTCAAGGAGTGGGCTTTCTCCATTGAGCTGGCGATTCGGTCACTGGGAATCACCGACTCATCGGTGATGGTGGATTACGCAGCGGGCTTCCTGAGCGGCAACGCCAAGCTATGGCTCATCGCATCGTTGGATACGGGTGTGGAGTTCTCGACGTGGCCAGCGCTGCGTGAAGCCCTCGCCAAGGTGTACGGTCCGTTGCATCATCAAGAGCGGGTGCGACTGGATCTCTTCGCTGTCAGGCAGCACTCAAGCTTGGAGAGCTATGTCACCGAGTTCTCGCGCCTAAGCCTACAAGTGCCTGAGATCGACGAGCTGACCCGAGGACTGCTGTTCGTAAATGGACTGCACCCATCTGTCAAGACCCGGGTGCTGCGAGAGCACCCCACTGATCTGAGCCAAGCGATCAGGTCAGCGCAAACGGCGGACCAACAGCCGAACCCGATTCAGCACCGAAGTCAGCCCGTACGACCCCAAAGGCTAACACCGGAGGAGAGGCGTCACCTGAGTCGGCAGGGTGGATGCTTCGCTTGTCGGAAGCCAGGTCACCTAGCTCGGGATTGTCCCAGCAATCAACACCCAAACGCTGGTCGCCAGTGAAAAATGGCGTGCGCTCGCTGGCGACCAAGCGGAAAGCACCCAACGGTTACCCGGTTGACATACGCAACCGTTACAGCGTACTAGAGCTGGAAGAACCGACGCTGCAAGCTGATTCGGAAGATGTTGCCGAACAGGAATCCCATGTCAGCAACGTTGATATCGCAGTACAGGACACGGAGCTTCCTTTGGAGCATGACCTTCTCCGTGTTGAGGGCAGGATCAACGGCCGCCGGGCAATTATGCTTATTGACTCGGGATCGACGCACGACTTCATATCGGAAGCTTTCGTGCAAAGAAACGGCCTTGTTACGGAGAGCAAGGACGAAACACTGAAGGTAACCCTGGCTGATGGCTCATCGACATCATCGGAACTGCAGAGGACCGGTCCGGTAAAGGTTATCGTGAAGGACTTCAGCGACACCCAATCTTTCACAGTTTTTCCGTTGAGCCGCTATGATGCTATCCTGGGCAAGCCATGGCTGACCAGACACAACCCGGATATCAACTTTCAGACCAACGAAGTCAAACTGAACGGAGAGCCGCTCGTTGCTAAACCCCCTTCCGGCCAAAATAGTGATACGGAGCGTCAGGAGTCGCCGCCAATTGAGAGCATGCTCATATCTGGTTCTCAGGCTCGCCGCGAGTTGAGGAAAGGCGCGCAGGGAATCCTGGCGTGGGTCAACGCTACTGACGACGAGGAGGAGGACAGCAAGCCATCAGCCGCCAGACAACACCCAGATCATCAAGAGCAGCTGGCTAACCTTCTGCGGCGGTACTCGGACATCTTTCCAGACGACCTGCCGACCGAGCTTCCGCCAGAGAGGGATGTCGACCATGAGATTGTGACTGAGGAGGGTGCCGTTCCTCCATCACGGGCTGCCTACCGTCTCCCCAAACCCGAGATGGACGAATTGCAAGCCCAGCTCACAGAACTCCTCCGCAAGGGCTTCATCGAACCCAGCAAGTCACCATACGGTGCCCCAGTCTTTTTCGTTAAAAAGTCTGATGGCTCATTGCGCATGGTTTGTGATTGGCGGAATTTGAACAGGATCACCATCAAAAACAAAGCTTGCCTCCCAAACATTGATGACCTGTTTGATACCATTCAAGGTAGCTCATACTTCAGTAAGCTGGATTTACGCTCGGGATATAATCAGCTTAGGATCCGTCAGGAAGATGTACCTAAGACGGCTATCAATACTCCCTTCGGTCATTTCCAGTTCCGGGTCATGGGCTTTGGATTAACTAACGCCCCTGCCACGTTTCAGTCATTGATGAACAGTATTCTCCAACCGTACTTACGGCGGTTTGTGGTAGTGTTTCTGGATGATATTCTTATCTTCAGCAAATCCTGGCAAGATCATCTTGAACATATCCAGACAGTTCTTGAGACGCTCCGGAAAAATAGGCTATTCTGTAAGCAGTCGAAATGTGAGTTTGGTGTCAAGGATGTTCTGTTTCTAGGGCATCGCATCGACGGTGAATGTATCGCTCCAGATCCAAAGAAGCTTAAAGCAGTGAGGGAATGGCAGCCACCGACGACAGTTACGGAGGTGAGACAGTTCCTTGGTTTTGCGAACTACTTTAGAAGATTTATTGAGCACTACTCTACGATATCGCGGCCATTAGAGGAGATCACTGGCAAACATGCCAGGTTCGAATGGAGTGGCCCCCGTCAGCATGCATTCGAATCCCTGAGACAGGCCTTGTTGAGTGCACCGCTGTTGAAACTAGCAAACGTGCAGAAGCCTTTCAGAGTTGCAACAGACGCAAGTGATTTTGCAATAGCAGGCGTCCTTCTCCAACAGGGGGAAAGCGATAGTGCTTGGCATCCTGTGGCATATGCCAGTCGTAAGCTGTCACAAGCGGAGCGAAATTACACTGCTGCAGAACGCGAAACCCTGGCGGTGGTGTTTGCACTGCGATCCTGGAGAATTTATCTATTCCAGCATTTTGAAGTGTTCAGTGACAGCATGGCCGTAGTCTACTTGAGCACAAAAGCCAATCTCACTAAGCGCGAAGCTAGATGGGTTGAATTTCTTGCAGACTATGACTTCACAGTTAATCACAAACCCGGCAAGGAAAATATGGCTGATGCGTTATCCCGCCGCCCTGATCTGCGTGGGTCAGCAATTGGCAATGTAGTTGAGGAAAAGGATTGCCCACCCATCCTACCAGCACCCCATTTGAATACGATTGAGTTTGCTTTGGAACTGAGTGATAGGGTTGCCGAGATGATTTCGGAAGCATATCAGAATGACGAGCAGCTTTCCCCAATAATTCAGCGGCTGCGCGGCGATTCCTCTGATAATCTACACGAGCGGTACTATTGGGATGAAGAGTCCAGGTACCTATACCTCCGTGCAGCACCAAACAATCGCTTGTGTGTACCCAAGTGTGCAGTAAGGCTTCAGCTCCTGCAGGAGTACCACGACTGTGTTACGGCAGGCCATCAGGGACGGGATCGTACATATTTCCGGCTTCGTCAATTCTTCTATTGGCCCAAGATGGGCCTTGACGTGAAGAAATTTGTTAAGTCTTGCGGCATATGTCAGCGCACTAAGGGTGGGTTGCCTAGATCCGGTTTGCTGCAATCGCTCCCAGTACCAGACACCCCCTGGAAAGATATTTCCATGGACTTTATCGTTGGCTTACCCCAGACCCCTCAGGGCTTTGATGCAATTTATACATTTGTTGACCGGCTTACAAAATGTGTCCATTTAGTCCCCACGACTTCCAAAATTGACGCTAAGGGTTCTGCTGATTTGTATCTCCAGAATGTGTTTAGATTACACGGTTTGAGTTCCACTATTGTTTGTGATCGGGACCCAAGATTTACTTCTGAATTTTTCCGGGAATTGTTTCATCAATTAGGTACCACCTTGTCGTTTAGTACTGCCAATCACCCACAGACCGATGGGCAGACTGAGAGAATGAATAGAGTAATTGAGGATGTGCTTAGAGCGTTTGTTAACCACAAACAAGATAATTGGGACAAGCTTCTGCCTCTTTGCGAATTTGCAATTAATAGTTCATATCAGTCTTCCACTTCTAGCACGCCGTTTTATCTAAATTATGGACTTAATCCCAAGTCCCCACCAGATTTCCTGGCACGGAGGGGAGGAGGGAGTGCCCCAGACTGGATCCAGGATCGGGCGGATGCCGTCAAGTTGGCAAAGGACACCATGATTGCCGCTCAGGCTAGACAAGCTCAGTATGCAGACAGGGGAAGGGTGCCCAGCAACCTGAAGGTTGGCGACATGGTGCTGGTGTACAAGGATTTCCTAACAACCGCAGAAGCCCGGGATCAGCCTTCACAGAAGCTACGCCCTAAGTGGTTCGGGCCCTACCCAATCATCAAGAAGATCGGACCCAACGCCTATCAGCTGGATCTACCCAGCGCTATTCGGTGCCACCCTGTCTTCAATGTCACTGCTCTGCGCCGGTATGAGCAGAATACTATTCCCGGCAGGCGGCAGCCACCCCCGCCACCGTTCACTGACTTGCACGGTCAGACCAGATACATGGTGGAGAAGATTCTTGACGATCGCCAGCGAAGGCATCAGACTCAGTACCTTGTCAAGTGGCAAGGGTACCCAGACGACGAAGCGACCTGGGAGCCAGAAGAGAACTTGCTGGACGAGGCCGGTAGGCCGATAGTTGCTCTGAGGCGTTACAGGGCGTCCAGGGCATGTTAGTGACACTATGGTTACAGCGAAATGTTACTCGCTCAAATTCAATTGCACGTGTAGACACTATGGTTACAGCGAAATGTTACTCGCTCAAATTCAATTGCACGTGTACCTTGAGAATTCCCAATTGATCCTTGTTGTGTTAAAGGGGAAGTTAAGGCAAAAATTAAAATTTCACCAGTTGTAGTCTTCGGGGTGCTGAGTCGAATGGTCTTGGTCCGAGAAAGCTGAGACGCTCCCTTCCTACTTGAATCCCAATCGAACTCGCGCACTTCCACCGAAACTGGGTGACTGCGCCCTACGAGATGGGGATTTGTATGCAAAATGTCACTAAAAGCGCCATTTCGTTCTTATAAAAGCACGGATGACCGCGATTGGCCCATATGTTGTAGTCTTTTGGACGCTGAGTCGACTGGTTTTGGTCCGAAAAGGCTGCGATGCAGCGTTCCTCCTTTATTCCCAATCGAACATGGTTGAACAAGCGGTCACGTGCTCCTGCGTACACCAGTCACCTGGTAACCGTGCCTGCAGGGTACAACTTACAGCCTGTTTTGACCTTTTTTGGGTGCAGTCCTGTCACTCGAGTTGAACCTTGGTGTGAAAGTTGTCGCCTGCTGGCGTGGTGACCAGGTGATTTTGGCACCCAGGAGCACGTGACCGCTTCTTCAAGACAACTCCCCTAGAATACAGAGGGTCAGAAGCGGGTCTAACATCCATACGGTTCAGATGGTCGTGAAGACCGGGGCTCTACCGACCACGGAGGTGTGTGTGTGTGTGTGGTGTGTGTGTGTGTGTGTGTGTGTGTGTGCGTGTGCGTGCGTGTGTGCGCCGGTGTGTGTGTGTGTGTGTGTGTGTGTGTGTGTGTGTGTGTGTGTGTGTGTGTGTGTGTGTGTGTGTGTGTGTGTGTGTGTGGAGGGTGGGGGGCTTCTTCGTTCAAGGTAAGCCATTGGCATTGCCATTGCCATTGGTAGATCTATGTGGAAACTACAATCTGTGTCACTGTCAGCTGTTAGGATACATTTTAAAAATATGCTAGGAAGAGTAAGTCTGTGCCACACAGTAGTCCTCACCATGGTCACATGGCACCATGGCCACATGGCACCATGGTCACATGGCACTATGGTCACATACCATTATTACCAGGGAGTCGTGAAAGTAATAATAATATTATTGCTTATCACTCCCTTAGTATTGACTCACATAGATTTTTGCCATACCTAAGCAGTCAAATATTCCTGCATATTTCACTCCTTAGGGCTATATTGACTGCTTATATTTGACTGCTTAGGGGTTGCGCAGTTGAACGGTGCCTAGCGCAGCATTGTCACCACATGAGTAGGTGGTGGTGCAACGGTTGTGCAATCATAAAACCGGGATTCATGAGGTTAGTTCTGGAATTTGAAATACGGACTGTTTGTCGTGATAAATCTAATATTGACTTCGTACTTGGTCAATAGGAAATAAAAACCTCGTAAAAGACCTCGGCTTCGAGCTTCGCCTCGGTCTTTTACTCGGCTTTTATTTCCTATATTGACCTCGTACTCAGTCAATATTAGATACATACCAGGGAGTGGTAAAACAATAATAATTATTATGTTTTACGACTCCCTGGTATGTACCGACTCAATACACGTAGGTCAACTACATGTCATACTGACTCTCTCCATCATGTCAATCCATGTCCTGGTTGCAATGTAGGGGAAACCCCGTGCAAGCATGACTTCACATCGTCTTGACTTGTCCAGTGCAGGCCAGGACTAGTAATACCATTGTTGCCCGTTCTCATACCAATTACCATAGCTGCTTGAAGGTCTCTCTACTCCAGCACCAGGGCCGTACATGCCTGATGATGGTGATGCCACTCGACACATGCCAAATAGAACGCCCGGGGTGACGCACCCCACACCCACCATGCCTCTTTGTCCAACCGCACTCTTTTCCTCCGTTGTGCACGTCCAGCTCGCCGCATCTGAGGTCCGTGCGCCAAATTCAAAAAAGTCGTCTAGAAGTTGCACTTTTATTTGCAACCGCGGGAAATTTGAGAGGTCTGGAGAAGAAAATTCTCAATGGGACTCAAAATTGACAAACAAGACGACGACCAGCGCTCGAGCATAGTACCTTTTCGCCATTCCTTCGTGCATGATACCTATTCTAATTGATAAACACTACTGAGCGAGGACGGACTCGCAGACTGGACTATCCATGTCTGGCGGTGCCGAACACTGGGGTACCGGGTAGGTAGATGAGACTACTACTAGGCCATCATTTTCATGATAATTTATAGGTAGGCAGTCTGTACCCGATGTCATGACTCATGACATGAGTCATGTCATGTGCAAGGGTCTTTTGCTTAGCTTGTCTTGTACTTTGTAGACCTGGGGCTAGGATCTACTACACTGTAGTAGTCATGGTACTACATTAGTAGATAACCAGTATCTATTACTATTATTAATATGAAGTATTATACTAATAGTAATACAAGTAATAGTTTTAGACTCTACCTGTCGCTATGCCTATGCATAAGCCTATGGTCCGTGTGGATCATAACATGATAAGCCACGGCTACAAGTAGTTGTTTGCATCGGTCGCCGAGTGTGCGATGTATGGTGGGGAGTGGGTCCGTGGTCTGAAATCGTTCTGATCGACGTTCACTGCTATGTCCACCCGGACTGTTGTCCGACTCTACTGCAACTGCTAGTGTTACCAGGTTACTTGTTACTGTTAGTGTGTTGGTGAGTTTATCGAACTAGATTGGCTACCATGCCAGTGAGTCGGCCCTGACTGCACGAACTCCCACACAGTTAGCTACGATACAGAGGTGGCGCCAAAAGAAGCGAGCACGCCTCGAAATGGAGGAGGTGCGCAAGGAAATCCTCCAGTGGTACGAGATCCTGGCACTACAGTTCCGCGAGAAGGAACTGCAGCGCGTTCTTCATGCCGATGTAATGCTGGTCTTCGATCACCTGGTCAATGCTGGTGTGTTCGAAGGCACTCGTGAGTACGTGGAAATCAAACAACATTCGACCCAGTATCAGCAGGTCAGCGAGATTCTCAGACTACTTGTTGCCAAGAAGACCAGCGATAGTTTCCAGTCGGAAAACGTTTTCGATGCGTTCTACAAGGCAGTGCTGGCCGTGGAGCAGCCAGCAATGGCCGAAATGCTGCAGAAAGAGCGTGAGCGCTGCATAGCAGAGGAATGTGAAGAAACGGCTAGTAAGTGCGATCTAGCCCGGCCTCGTATACCATATACTGACGCAATGGCCTGGATAGAGAATGCGATTCTGAAAGGCAGATACCACGGTGATAAAAGCCCCATTGAGCGTTATAAAATACACTTGAAGAAGCAGTGCGAAGTGCAATCACGGCACGCAAGCATGGCACCTACACAAGAAAGTGTGGAGGACACGTTTGTATCGATGACGGCGATGACTGAACGCGAAGCACTGCGTCTGTCTGTTCAGCGAAGCAAGGGCAACAGAGCACAGCCCGGTCCCTCAGCATCAGCATTCCTTGCCGACCTTGCGGATGACAGCAAATGCAGTTTTGAACTCCACAATCCATTGCAGCTACTGATGAAAGATCCCAAATCCGACGCACAACCGGCGCGCAGTGCAAGTAGTAATAGCAGAGGTGCGTCGTCGTCTGGCCAGAAAGTGAAGTTGTTGAAGCGTTGCATGTTGATGTCTGGTGCTGGTAAAGGCAAGACAATGGCATGTCGACGTGTGATGGCCGACTATTCAGGCGATGAACATGCACCTGGTCTAATGCAAGAGCACTTTGACTTTGTCATTCCAATCTCGTGCCGAGATACGGACCGTGTTAGCACCAGTGAGTGGACAGAGTTTCTGGGGTTGGATCACCACGCCCTGGACATAACTTCGGACGAGCGAGAAGAGGTTTTGCGATATTTGTCAGCGAACTCTGAACGTGTTCTCCTGCTTCTAGATGGCGTGGATGAAGGCGGGAAGGATGCATTCCAGTACACATCAGCAGCCTGCCAATTCATGGACGAGACTAAGAAAAATCGGCTGGTGAATGCGTCCGTGGTTGTCACTAGCCGGCCCTGCAACAAGGCCACTGATCTGGTACGACAATGTGCAGCCTACTACCGGCTGACTGGCTTCACCGATGCACAATTACGGGACTTCTGCTGCCAACAGTTGGGTGGCGCGGAGAGTGCTGAAAAGTGCTTGGCTGAGTTAGCGCAGGCATCTCGCAAGCACCTGAAGCATGCCGTGCAGACTACACCACTGCTGGCCGCTCTCCTTTGCCAAGAGTTTGCCGTATCCGAGGCTGTACCGCCGTGTACGACATCATTCTACGTGCAGTTCATGTGTTCAGCTGTTGCAGAGCTGGAGAGGAAGCGGGGAAAACAGTTCAGCAAAGTGACACTCAGCCAGACTCCAACCAGTGGTCATACGTACGGTGGGGGATTCCAGGCCGGAGATCAATTATCAGTGCATGATGTCATTACCAACGGCCTGGAGCATCACGTTCTGCAAGAGCCTGCTGGTTCCCTATGTGATGGCGCAGAGTTGGTGCAAGCATTGTGCCATTTGTATCGTTTGTCCATGGAAAGCTTACTTTTGGGCCGCGCCTGGTTTTCATCCTCAGATATGCCGGATGACTGTTTGACACTGTGTAAGCAACTAGGATTCCTCGTCCCTGTGGACAACCAGTCATCAGCCAGTGGCAGTGCTGGGCGACGTGTTGCCTTTCTTCACCTTACCATACAAGAGTTCTGTGCAGCACGTAGTTTCGCAATGCAGCAGTCCTTCTTCGTCTCGAATATTTCACAATACGTCTCGGAAATTGGCCTGGGTGAGGAAACGCAGCCATTCTGGCGTTTTGTTGCGGGTTCTATTCACACTAAGCTCCTGCCTGACTTGTTTAAAGTCATGCTGGCTGAATCAACACACAAGTCAGTGCTCCAGCAACGCCGCTTCGTCTTGTTCTTGATGTCGTGTTTACTGGAGTGCAGTCTTTCATGCAACAGCTTCCCCGTCTTGTCTCTCAGTGACGATCAGTGTAAAGATCTCGTCCGCTCCGCCGTAGTACTACTGCAAACATCACATGGAGTTAACTTGTCAGGCATACATCTGAACGATAGTGACATATCAGCTTTGTGCAATGTGTTGAGACTGTTTGAGCGAGTACACCTTGTAGACATCAGTAACTGCAACCTCTCTAGAGATCAGATCACGGAGATAGCGCCTTACCTGAGACAATGCGTTGATGTGAACCTACATGGGAACAACCTGAGCGGAGCGTCACTGGAAGTTTTCGCTTCAGCGCTATCCCATTCTCAACATATGCAGCGTGATTGCAGCATTGCAGAACTGAACATTTCAGGCGCATGTTTAACGGAGCAAGACGCGGGGTCCTTGTCTAAGCTGCTTCACTTGCCCCATCTCCGCGCTATATACGTATCACGAAATGACTTGGGAAACGCTTCGCTGGAACTACTCAAAACAAAAATTACAACGCCTTTCCTGAGCATGTCTAACTTGCTGCTAATGCAAGCACAGGATATTGGTTTGTTCACGGGATGTGGTACAGCCCTTTCTTCACTGATACTGTCCATGCCAAATTTGACTTTCCTGAATCTGGGCAACAATGACCTCAAGGACGAAGACGCCGCCTGTATACTGTCAGCCCTACAGCACAATCATAGTATACAGAGTATCGGCCTTGTGTGTAACCTACTCACCAATGGCATTGCTTCGCATATAGATAACTTCTTGAAGGCAAGGTGTGTTCACACCAACACCGCATCAGCAGACAAGGTACAGGCACAGCCGAACAAATTGCAGCAACCATGCGGCATTGATCTTACTGGAAATGATGTGGACGCGTCTCTGCTGAAGGCACTGGAGAAGGCTGGTAACTGCGGCGATGATGAGATAGTTATAGCCGATTGGTCTATCACATCTGGGCGTACTTGCCAGAGAGATGTGAAGGACATCGTTGCGCAATATGGAGGCAACCTCTCAGCCACAGTATCAAACTTAACTATGGAGAGCCTTGGAAAATTCATTGCCGGTGACAGCAGTATCAGGACACTTGACCTGTCTTGCAATGCTATTAAAGATGACGGTGTTCAGGCATTGGCAAGGCAGGGACTCCAGTTCAACTCAACTTTACACATGCTACAATTCAATAGGAATAGTATAAGCATTAGTGGAGCGGCGGCGATAGTGGCTTCATCTACACAAGGTAAATTGCAGTGCCTGTCGTTGACTCAGAATCCTGTCTTCAAGGATGGAGTAACTGATGTGGATTCCACCAGGACTTTCATGTCATCATTGCCGCTTTGCTGTGACCTCCAGTTTGTTAGCATGGGCGACACAGGAATGACGGATGCCATCGCAGAGGATCTACTCACAGCCCTGACTGGTCACGAGAATCTGCAAGTTTTGTTCCTGCATAGCAACAAGCTGGGTGACAACACAGTGAAAAAGCTAGTTGACATGAAGCGGACGACCAGCTCATTGAAGATGGTGTCGTTGCAAGAAAACCAGATAACAGGAGATGGCATCCGATGCATCTTGTCTTCACCCGATATGATGTCCATGGACCGCATTTGGGTGGGTGGTAATCTAGAAGATATTTCCGTTCCGCCACCGCTCACAAACCACAAAGAAATCCTGGCACCTGGTTTTTTTGAGGCACTTCTTTGGTGAGCATGCTACCAGCCCGCAGCAGTGAGGATCACCACTGCCCAAAGCACAGCCAGCTGAGAGTGGCAGATCGGAGGACAGTGATCACTTGAACCATGTAGCTTGAAACGTTACACTGTTAGTTTTGCCGGATATACTTAATTACTTATAGAAAAAGCAGTGTGGCCGATGTGCTGTACATCTAGTTTCGTAGCTGTTGCCGCTAGGTGACTTGTGTGGCCAGAATGGTATGGATACAGTGATACAGACTACACTGTATTTTATATTTTGCAAAATGTAATGTATTTACATGTGTCATGACCCGGATCAGACTCGTCGTGAAAGCGACCATGCATTGAGTTCAGCAGCCAAAAGCTGGGCTCCGAAATATTCTAGAGTTCTGTAAGAACCATGATTAGTCCCTACGAAGGATTTGGCACTTTCGTTAGTTGAGCAATCATGGCTTACAACTCGTGGCCTAGAGTCGCAAGTGTTGTCGTACGGCGGCAACACCTTCAGTACAAGTCGTCAGCATTGTACTCACTACACTGTTGAGCTTGAGGGACCCTGCTTAGTCCTGCAAGGGAGCTGATACCTTTGTTAGTCGAGCAAGCAAGGCCCCTCTTCTCGCGTCGTACGACGTAAAGGGTCCTGCAAGTGCTTCGCGCACTGCGGACTCCGTTATCCCTTTTTGGGAGAGGTCACGGCTTGACCGTGAAGCACCCTACGGGGTAATGAGAGGGAAGAGCCTACGCGTATACGGGCAGGAGATGAAGGGTGACCAACGACCAAGGCAGCGTACGGAGGCGGCGTGCTCTAGCTGCAGCAACTTCCGACAGCATACTCCAGGCCCCGTCGCACGAAGAGCCTCGGAGTCCTTTCATGTAATGTGGGTGAGCGAGCTCCCCGTATTGATTGATCATTCTTTGTACTATATTCTAGTTTGGCTGATTGCACATATTGCACCACTGTTTGTAATATAGAAATAATCCTTACGCATTCTTGCCACTGTATACTTTTGATCACATAATGTAGCATATATAAGGAGCTGTTTTGCTAACATTCATCCTCGATTCTCGGGGAGCTCACTACTCCTCTCGATTCTGAGAGAGTCACTCCGACTCTCTCCTGCTTTGGTCTTTTGACTCTACACACTTGATCTTTCGATCTAGTACTGCAATGGTTCAAATAAACACTGTTCAAGTGGAATCAGAAACCTGTCGTTCTATGTGAGCTAGCAACTTGGATGGCGACTATATTGGTCGTCTACCTGGGTAGCCACTAGACTGATCTAAGCCAAGTCACAAACCCGCCGAGCGCGGCCATGACATTTGGTGCTGTGACCAGGATCCAAGTTGCGTCTTGCTGTTGCTCTGGCAGAGTAGTCGTAACTCGGTGTGCACTGGTCCATGCTGAACTCTGAGCTCTTGTTTACTCGAGCACGCAGAGGTGTGAATTTGATGTCGATTTCACTAGGCTGTATGCAGTCAAGTGGATTCGGCAAGCGAACTGTTTTGTTCTGTTCTGGCCTTGGTCCGTTCAGTTGAACACTCTGTCTGAGTGCGTGCACATGGAACGTGAACTCGTTCTGTTCTGTAGCTGTTGCTATCAGTTGGCGTGCCAACTATTACTTACTTGCTCCGGAAGACCTGGCGAAAGTCGGTCATGCCGCCGACGAGAGTTTCGACTCCCGCACCACTTGTTGGTCTGAGATATGTGTCAGCTGCACTCGATTTGCGGTGTAGACGGCGCATTGTTCGAACCCACGGAGGTTCTTGCAAGGACGTGCAATGAGGAAACTCTGCTGTTTTGTCAGCGCTTGCACAGAAACTGCTCGAGAAGCGAAATGCTTTTAGACTTTTAGAGTCGTCTTGCAGTGGCAGGATCGATGACTGCATGAAGCTTAGCTTCTACGTTGCCCTCAGCTGCAGTTGAGGAGTGTTGCTGTTCTTTTGAACTTTGACGGTTCAAAAAACAGTCAAGAGGACTATGTCCTTGTCGTGTGACGGAGTCACGAAGCCAGATTTCGAAACTGGGCGCATCAGTTGAGATGCTGGCTGAAACGATGATACAGTAACAAGTTCTGCAGAGAGCTTGAACAACTGCTGATTTGAGTTCGTCGATGCGGATCTCGAATGTTTTGATTGGAGTGTGATAGAAATCACTAGTGAGCTGATGCCCACCTGAAACCAGCACTTCTGTGTTGGACGATGCCTGTTTGGTGTCGGATCTGTCGACGTCCGCACCCTGTGGTGTTTCGTCACGTACTGAGTATGATGTTGGTTACTGGTTCTGGCATTGGACGCGATGTGCTGTCCCAATTCCTTGCGAGATCACTTCGGGTGGTGGAGCATGGCATTTTAAAGCTTCTAAAGCTGACGTCGTTCCGCCAAGCCATGATGGTGATGGCAAACGAGAGCACGTTCTTCGCTTGCGGAGGCGTGAAGTGATACTCCCTTTTCGGAGGTGACGGTTAACGCCGTGCTAGACAAGTCGGAAGGGTTGCCGACCTGTGCCTTGACGATACCTGATGGGTGTTTTCAAGAAACGAATGATGTCATGATGGCGCATGCGCTAGTGAGCCCTACGGTGGATGGTGTTCCCGTACGGGTGTTGAATTACTCTGACGCGGCAGTGGCTCTAGAGAGGGCAATGCAGATTGGTCGGTTGGAACCAATATCTGAAGTCATGAGTATCATGACCGAAGACACTATGGCCGATGGCCAGAGAGAGGAATCAGCTCAATTAGCTGAGACAGAGGACTCCCTCGGGGTCTGGAAGCAGTTGCGCATTGGCGCAGATTGTCCCGCTCTAACTCCCCGCTGTGGAAGGGACGAGCTGGTCTCAGTCCAAGTACCCACTGGTAGTGGAAGGGATGAGCTGGGCTTAGTCCAAGTACCCACTGTTGGTGGAAGGGATGAGCTGGGCTTAGTCCAAGTACCCACTGTTGGTGGAGGGGATGAGCTGGGCTTAGTCCAAGTACCCACTGTTGGTGGAGGGGATGAGCTGGGCTTAGTCCAAGTACCCACTGTTGGTGGAGGGGATGAGCTGGGCTCAGTCCAATTGCCCACCACTGTTGGTGGAAGGGATGAGCCGGACTCAATCCAGCCCACGGCGGCGGGTGGAGGAAGAGATGGACAATCTGGTATCTCCTGCGAGGAGATCCACTGCTTGCAAGCCTTAGTGCTTCGGTATCGAGATGCGTTCGCTTTGAACCCATCTGAGCTTGGTCGCACTTCGGTGCTACACCACAAGATTGAAACACGTGATCGTGGTCCTGTTGCACAGGCTACTAGGCGTATGCCATTGTGTCTGTCCTTGCTGGCAGCAATGAACCTACCGTGGAAGTCTTGGCGAGGTCGCCAAGGTCTTTTGTAATGGGTGGAGTGTGGGTGGAACCGATTCGTTGGATACCACCAAATCTATGAAATGGCTCCTGGAGCTCTGCAGCAGTTTTGTACTGAACCGGATACCTACGTGGTAGAAGGGTGTGTCGACCACACGTTATGGCCTATGGTTTACATTCATCTGAGATGACACGAAATGGCGAACTGTCATACGTATACGCTTTGCGTGAAGATTTGCTACGTGCATTTAGTTGTACATGACAAGCTGCGTGTTGATCATCAGCACCAGGCTCATCTCTACGATAGTGGAGCAGTACCAGTTTCATTTGAAGTTGGAATTTTTTTTGATGGAAATGTCCCTCCTGTGGAGCCACATTTCGTACTCTATGCCCGTACCTGTTGCGGTGCAGAACCCGTTGGCTTGGCCAACGAGAGCTAGGCGGTTACCGTCACGACTCGCTGACTTTAATGTTAGTTAGGATCACGGGGACGTGATTCTTGAGAGGCCGGGGAATTGTCATGACCCGGATCAGACTCGTCGTGAAAGCGACCATGCATTGAGTTCAGCAGCCAAAAGCTGGGCTCCGAAATATTCTAGAGTTCTGTAAGAACCATGATTAGTCCCTACGAAGGATTTGGCACTTTCGTTAGTTGAGCAATCATGGCTTACAACTCGTGGCCTAGAGTCGCAAGTGTTGTCGTACGGCGGCAACACCTTCAGTACAAGTCGTCAGCATTGTACTCACTACACTGTTGAGCTTGAGGGACCCTGCTTAGTCCTGCAAGGGAGCTGATACCTTTGTTAGTCGAGCAAGCAAGGCCCCTCTTCTCGCGTCGTACGACGTAAAGGGTCCTGCAAGTGCTTCGCGCACTGCGGACTCCGTTATCCCTTTTTGGGAGAGGTCACGGCTTGACCGTGAAGCACCCTACGGGGTAATGAGAGGGAAGAGCCTACGCGTATACGGGCAGGAGATGAAGGGTGACCAACGACCAAGGCAGCGTACGGAGGCGGCGTGCTCTAGCTGCAGCAACTTCCGACAGCATACTCCAGGCCCCGTCGCACGAAGAGCCTCGGAGTCCTTTCATGTAATGTGGGTGAGCGAGCTCCCCGTATTGATTGATCATTCTTTGTACTATATTCTAGTTTGGCTGATTGCACATATTGCACCACTGTTTGTAATATAGAAATAATCCTTACGCATTCTTGCCACTGTATACTTTTGATCACATAATGTAGCATATATAAGGAGCTGTTTTGCTAACATTCATCCTCGATTCTCGGGGAGCTCACTACTCCTCTCGATTCTGAGAGAGTCACTCCGACTCTCTCCTGCTTTGGTCTTTTGACTCTACACACTTGATCTTTCGATCTAGTACTGCAATGGTTCAAATAAACACTGTTCAAGTGGAATCAGAAACCTGTCGTTCTATGTGAGCTAGCAACTTGGATGGCGACTATATTGGTCGTCTACCTGGGTAGCCACTAGACTGATCTAAGCCAAGTCACAAACCCGCCGAGCGCGGCCATGACACATGTATTTGAGTTCATTGTGTCATCAGTAGGAATTACAACTATCAAGACTAGAGAACAGTCATGTAGAATTATGTGCAGTAGTGCAGCCATACAGCACACCAAGTACCAACAAGAGTTCATAACCCCATGGACTCTTGCTACCAACATACTATAATTATAGTTACTGAAGTAGGAGGTATTTATCTTTAGTAATGGACTTTTTGAATGGCTGACTACCAAACAATATGACTTCTTTGCTACGCTGTACTTTTGGCGGCTACTTATCCTTCCCATTGGCGTGAATTGTAGTGTTGGATTATTTAGTACGTTCTTATGTCGGCGTGTGGAAGGTGGACCACGGAACAGCTCTCCTGCCGGTTTCTGCATTCTAATCAGGGACTCGTGTAGGCCAGGACCAAAACACCCTGGTTGTACGCACGACGTTCATGTATGGATGTAGACCAATGTCACCATGGCTCCGTAGAACAATATGCACGGGCCATTTATAGGCATTTGGCCATCCATCAGCAGTTACATGTAAAACGTAAAACATACTGCTCTCGTGTACCAATATTAATTTTTATCAGCAAACAGGAAAGTGACACTTGCTCCAGGTAGTACTGCAGCGTTTGCACTAAGGCATGACTGTGATCCGTATTTGTCTCGGTCGTTCTCTAATATCTCCTCCCACTTTTGTGTGTGTGCATGCATGTTTCTTGCCTAGGTGGCTATGGACCCTACCATGAGGCAGGGCCAGACGCACTACCCTTTTCTGATTCTCATCCTCAACAAGGAAGAGTCGATGGAAGCAGAGGTGGCATTGTCAGAGTGAGTCTGCCGGCGTGCCTGTTCTTATCATGTGTGCAACGTGGCATTGCTTTTGTTGTGTACCGTCCATTGCTGTTAGTACCGGCGGTACTATTGCTGTTAGTACCGCCATACTTCTGTTTCACACAGAGGTCATGTTTAATGACAACATTGTAGATACGTTGTATTTAGTGGCAAACCAGTGCACGTGGTGCCTCTCCATACAGCAACCAAAGAATTCCGCGGACAGGCCCATGGGCTTGTCTGTTTCACAAGGACATTTCGGTGGGCTTATGCGTGAGCATGGGCTTATACGCGGGTTGGCTTATACGCGGGATTCTACGGTACCGAAGAATTCCGCGTACAGGCCCATGGGCTTATCTGATTCAAAAGGGGCATCAGATGAGTGTCTAGGTGGGCATGAGCTTGTACGCCAATCACGATGCACGGCAACAAGTACACAGAGCATACTACTAGTACTAGTATTGGTTTACTCTACCCTGACTGCACTGCACTGCCACAGCCACTGCCACTGCACTGCCACTGCCACTGCCACTGCCACTGCCACTGCCACTGCACTGCCACTGCCACTGCCACTGCCACTGCACTGCCACTGCAACACTTCTACTAGTGTAATGTTAGTGCACGTGTGTAGTGATGCATTGGCAGTAAACTATTTGGCACGTGTATTTCGTGTGATAGTCGAGAGCATTAGCAAACCGTCGGCCACGACGATTGGGACAAACTGGGAATGAGGCCGGCACACGGGAAACTCGAATCGTTTCGTGAGCACGATTGGAGCAGCCCCAATGGGTGATCACGAAGCGATTACGATTCCGGCTGCATCACGCATCGCGCATCACCCGCACCACGTGCCTGAATGGTTCAACGCACGGCTTTGTGCCGTGCATGCTTTGACGATTGGAAATCGGAGCTGTGCAATCGTTCGACCGTAAGCGTGACGGTTTGCTAATGGTCTCTAGTATCGCGGCGGAGGTGGTGGTGGTGGCGGTGGCGATGGCGGTGGCGGTGGCGGTGGTGGTGGAGGTGGTGGTGGCGGAGGGGGCGGTGGTGGTGGTGGTGGTGGTGGTGGTGTGTGTGTGTGTGTGTGTGTGTGTGTGTGTGTGTATGTGTGTGATTCACTGGCCAGAAAAAGCCACTTCATAGCTGTGGTGTAGACCAGGCTGAATAGCGGCGGTCAATTCTTCAGCCTTGCAAGATGTTGAATGGAGCAATCCCAGCACAATCTGCTATGGCTTCTGCTGTAGCATCACTATCATCGCCTCTGGCGAATGGGCGTCAAATGGTCCAAATGGTGTGTGTGTGTGTGTGCATGTTGGTGTGTGTGTATGTGTGTGTGCACGTGCTTATGTGATCGCGTCCTTGTGTGCGTGTGTGTGTGTGTGTGTGTGTTTGGTCTATGTGTGTGTAGTAGCGGCATGGATGTCATGCACATGTCGGCATGGGGGCTTCTTCGCCCCACCTGTCCATGTGACTCAGCTGGAGAAATTTTGACAGAGCTTGTTTTACGTCCTGGATACGAAGCAAGCAACAAGACTCAATATGACACTGTGTCTGTGTTTGTGTTTGTACATGAGTGTTTTCATGCGTTTTGTAGAGACTCGGGTATTGAGCCAATAATTAATGTAGAAAGGAAAAGGATGTTGAAGCTAGGTGTCAGGGCGTCGAATGTCTCAGTACTCTGTCAGTTTTGTCCCTAGTTGTTGCACTTTCTGACTGTATATAGTATCTAGTTACAGTGGTGGAGAGTTACTCTTAAATCGTTTCCGTATGTCCTTTATCCTTTCTACGTTTTGTAGAGAAGAGCTGGAGAAGCAGTACCAGGGTAAGCTGACTCAGCAGATGAATGGGCCTATTTACGAGGTGCTGAGCCGCGTCATGAAGGCGGTCGCTTCAAAGAAGATCGTCGTGCCTGGCAATTACCGAAGGTGATGATGATCTTGGCACGCGTTGTCCTGTCTTTTGCGTGTGTTCTTTCCCCCGTTTGTCAGCCGGCTGTGGTGCAAGTTGTACACTAGTACTACTTGTAGTATGTGTGAGCCGCAGCATCTTAACATAGTCTAATATTGTCACAGGGTTCTACTTCTAGCCAGGTCAAAATAGTAGGGGGGAGGGGGGGGGGCATGGGAAGCAGTTACCCCGTATCCCATATTTCCACTTTCCAATATTGTCTTGCCACGCTAAATGCAACGTATGGGGCGAATCCCCGACTTCGCCCAAGACAGATGTGCCTTTATGAACCATCTAGTAGTGACTTTCGACTGCATTTTCTTTGAAATGAATGGAAACACGAAAATCGGAAAAGGAATAGGGGGTCGCTGCGTCCCCTACCCCCCCCCCCCCTTGGCTAGAACCCTGTAAGGAGTTGTACTGGTGCTTGAGATCTGCAGACGTACTGGACGCACCACATACTGTACAGGCAGAACATTCCGTTGGTCAATAATTTCGTCCATCTCCAAAGAAAGGGAATTCTTCCGGTTGTAAATTTCGTCCATGGATAATAAGAGTGTATTTAAAAGCTGGACAAATCGACAATAATCCGGCATTTAATTTAGTCCGAAAGCTCCTTGGACGAAAAAGAAGAAATTAAATTCCAGACGAATATTTCTGCTTATTCAGTACATCATGTTGGACGTTTCCACCCGTTGAGTTACAGACTACGTGTTGTCATGATAATTGCTGTGCTGTCTCGGAGAGTCCATGCTTGAATGGTCAGAATCGAACTAGGGACCGGCGGATTCTGCTCGAAAAGGTGGCAGATTCTGCTCGAAAAGCAGTGAAATTGGCAGAACCATACAAACCTTATGGCGGGCAATTCCTCAAATTCTGCTCCATCTTTTTATCCACATACCAAACATGCATGGAACTTACCAGAAAAGTACCGAATTCTGCCAATTTTTCTGCCGGCAGAATCCGCCGGACCCTAAATCGAACTGCTCGAATAGATATGTCGGTTTGCGTGTGGGCGTACGTTTGTTTGTGTGTGCATGCGTGTGTGTGTACGTTTGTTTGTTTGTGCATGCGTGTGTGTGTGTGTGTGTTTGTTTGGTTTGTGTGCGTGTTTGAACGTGTGCAGTCAGCGCGGCGGGCAGTGCATCAGCTGCAGCTACAAGGCCAACCATGGCATGCTATTCCCGCTGGAGAAGGGCTTCATCTTCGTGCACAAGCCCGCGCTGCACGTGCGCTTCGATGAGGTGGTCGCCGTCAATTTCTCGCGCGGCGGCACTGGAACTCATCGGTCGTTTGACTTTGAGTTAGAAGTCAAGAATAACATTGTACACATCTTCCAGAGTATGGACAAGTAAGCTGATGTGT
>NC_088647.1:6710523-6897762 GCF_964019385.1 Sycon ciliatum
CCAAAAGTCCACTTCTACAGTCCTGTATTGTCACGTGAATCCGTTCGCGCGAAATTTGCATCTGCAGTGCCGTTCAAACCAGGGAGTAGTACAATACGGTATTGTACTACTCCCTGGTTCAAACCTGGCGCGAGATACGCACAGAAGTACGTTTGTACGATTTTCTTGACCCGGGTTGATTTCAACCCTCCCCTTGGGCTGTGTTTACATGAGGCGTTTCAACCCGGGTTGAGTTCGACCCGGGTCAGATTTCAACCCGCCATGTGCACAAAGTGAATGGCGCGTTTACATGACGCATTGCGCTTGACCCGGGTTGAAATTTCGCCCCGGGTTGATTTCAACCCTCCCCCCAAGGGGAGGGTTGAAACCAACCCGGGTCAAGAAAATCGTACAAACGTACTTCTGTGCGTATCTCGCGCCAGGTTTAAACGGCACTGCAGATGCAAATTTCGCGCGAACGGATTCACGTGACCATGCAGGACTGTAGAAGTGGACTTTTGGCGGCATATCAGTATTTGACCCGGGTCAACTGTCTTCATGTAAACGCTCACCTCTTTTGTTTGTCGTACAGACTTTCAACCCGGGCTGAACTCGACCCGGGTTGAAATTTCTCATGAAACACAGCCTTGGGGGGACGGTTGAAATCGACCCTGGGCGAAATTTCAACCCAGGTCAAGCACAATGCGTCATGTAAACGCGCCATTCATTTTATGCACATGGCGGGTTGAAATCTGACCCGGGTTGAAACGCCTCATGTAAACACCGCCTGACTGGCCTCCGGCTGGGACTCCGTGTCGTCACATTCGCGCCGTACACTGCGGAACAAAGTTCAAGCCAAGCTCAATGGCAACTGATCGGCCGCTCGCCTCTTTGGCAGACGTCGCGACATGGCAAACTACACGACAAACACAAACGTTATCTTCGTACTGCGACGGAGGAAGCCTACAGTCCAGCCAGCGCGAAATAAAACAAAACGACAAGGAAGGTAAGGAGGACAAGTGGCAGTTTTTCCACCTTTTGCTCACCCGCGACATGGCAAACTACACGACAAACACAAACATTATCTTCGTACTGCGACGGAGGAAATCTACAGTCCAGCCAGCGCGAAATAAAACAAAACGACAAGGAAGGTAAGGAGGACAAGTGGCAGTTTTTCCACCTTTTGCTCCACCACTTGAGTGAACTGTCGATCGTTTCAAGTCACATGCATGATACGCGTAGATTGGAAAGGCTTCCTGTCTGAAGCCTTTCCATACTGGTACTCGATGTTCCAGTTTTGTGACACGAGAATGGCACGAGAATTAGTGTACCGCTGAGTGTACCGCTATACACGTGGTCGACACGTAGTCGACACGTTGTTGATACTTTTTTGACACGTGACCCCGTCAACGGTCTGCTTTGTGCCAATGCCACTCGGTAAACGCCGATGTCGCGTACGACAAAGACGACTATCCCGTACGCGAAATAGTTGAGAATTGCATGACGTGGACCTGACGGTAAGGACAACTGCGAGGAGGCCCCTTTCGGTACCCCTGACGGGAAGGAGAACTGCAGAAGTCGACGAAGTCGAACGAGGAGGTCCCTTTTCCGTACCCCATACTGCAAAGTGCCATTGATGCCATGATGGATACCTTTTGCACCTGGAACGACCCCTTAAACGCTGTCGCGGCGACTATCCCGTACGCGAAATAGTTGAGAACTGCTGACGTGGACCTTTTGCACCTGGAACGGCCCCGTAAACGCTGTCGTGTCGGCGGAGTGAATGTGCAGGGTACTAGGGTGAAAAGAATTGCTGCAAAGACGTCCCCTCTACTAGGCTCTAGGCCTTTGCCTTTGGAGACATCGTCGGCGAACTGAATGCGCAGGGCGAAAAGAATTGCTGCAAAGACGCCCGCTCTAGGCCTTTGGAGACATCGTGGGAACTCCTTCCGGTACTATACAAACTGCTGACGTGGCCGTGGACATGTACATGGAGAGTCATGGTGGGACTTCATGTACATGGATACATGGTGGGAATTCCTTCCGGCACCCCCGTACCGCAAAGCCAACGGTGGGGAAGGAGAAGTGCAGACGTGCAGGAAGACGAACGAGGAGGAACCAGGACGAGCGAGCAATGGCAGGACTAGCTGGACCGTAAGTAATAGCTGAATTGTGCATGACAACTTGACATCCATGCGGCACTCGCCACTTGCCACTGCATATTTCTTGTCCACTAACAATGTCTCTCTTCTGCCCCCTGTGTGTCCACGGCCCTGTTGCTGAATTGGCCCGATGAATCGAATGTCTTCCGCAGCTGGAACGGCCCCGTGAACGCTGTCGCGTCGGCGACTGAATGCGCAGGAGGGAAAATATTGCTGCGAAGACGTCTCCTCTAGACGACGGTAAGGCACCCCATTGATATGTTGCCAGTGTGTGCCAGGGTATCGCGCGATGGTGAATGAGGAATGATGAAGGGTACGGTGGGACTGTAGACCTGTATTACGTTACCTTCTACTAACACGTTATCAGGTGGAGAGTGTCTTGTAGTCACTCTCTCTATTCCTGTACTTCATTACGTTTAAGGTGTACGTATAACTTCTCAAAAAATGTAATGGTCTACAGTCGTGTCGGAAGGGTACGGTGGGACTGTAGACATGTTACCTTCTAACACGTTATCAGGTGGAGAGTGTCTTGTACTCACGTTATCACTATATCAGGTCGAGAGCGTATTGTAGTCACTCTCTCTATTCCTGTACTTCTTTACGTTTCAGGTGTACGTATAACTTTTCCAAAAAATTTAATGGTTCACGTCTTCAGATAGAGAGCGTATTGCACCGTCTAGTCTCTGTAGTGCATTGAGATTTTGTTGATCGAACATGAAATGGATACACAGACATAAAGCCAGGCCAAGTACATGGCGAGATGTCGCCAGAAGAACGTCTTCAGGTAGAGAGCGTATTGCACCCACTGTCTAGTCGATTTTGTGGATCGCACATGAAATGGATACACAGACAAAGCAGGCCAAGTACATGAGAGAGTGGACGATGTGCAGATCGACACGGCCTGCGGGTACTTCATTAAAGTTACCCGTGACATAACTAGGATAAAAGTTAATCACTGCAAAAACATTGCCAAGTATGTGAGCACTTTGGACTTGACAGAAGAGTGCACGGGCGACGTTGACAAAACATGCGGCGGTGACTGTCACTATCATGACAGCAGGGCACATCGCACGCAGCATCGCAGATCGTGTCGAATTGCGTATCATAATATTGCAAAATTGCTCCTGTGCATGCAAGTGGATTTCATTGCACTTCTCAGTTTGGGAAATGCTCGATTATGACAATTCTGCGTGTGAGTGCACTAGCCCTGAACAGACATGTAGGTGAACCGTTTGTGGTGTCTCATAGCCTACCTCACGACCTTCTGCTTTCTTTCTTCATCACTTGTATCTTGCAGGTATATCATCCCGTGACGACCACATTGAAGTCTGAATTTGAAGTGTGAAGATGCTTCAGCGACCACATCGTACTTTTCCATTGCTTTCATTGTGCTTCTACTGTGCATGTGTGTAACTTGTGGGGTAAACATGTGATGACATTGTATGCTGGCGACACGGTCAGATGTTCATGCGTCTAATGTACACCTGCATGTTATGCATTGAAAAGGGTTTGCCACTTGCGATCCTGGGACGAGTATCAGGTCCGCTTTGTCCTGTGTGGGCTGTATCAGATTGCTGTTCACTTCTCTATCTGTTTGATATGTGACTTTCTGCAAGTTTCTGGTGTATGATGGCCACGTCCTTGCTTGTCACTTTGTATGATATTACATTCTGTATTCGCTGCTTCCATGGCATGGTCTGCAAACTACAATCCTTGGGCAAATGTCATGTTTGCTATGTTGTGCTTTGGCCGTCAGCTTGTCTACACGCTGTAGTTGAATTATTTTTGTTTCACAACTGACTTCCTCAAGTACGGTGGCCACTGCTTTGCATGGCATTATACATGAAGAATTTCCTGTTTGTGTCGTGTGCATGTGCGTATGTGTGCGTGGCCACGTGTGTGTGCCGTGTGCATACACATGTTTGTGTAGTTGGGGTGGGGAGGGAACGGAAAAAGAGCTGAAATTATCCATATAAAAATCGCTCTGTGAGCGGTTCTGAAAAACCTTTACTGGTACTGCCCCGTCGTAAAAGTAAGAAATTAGAACTGGCCAATTGTCCCCCCAAATGCGAACTGATCCACCTAAATCGCGAATGACGGGACCCGAACGCACCAGTAGCACGAGGTTCCTACCTGTGGATGCAGATGGGGACGTTGGTCCGGACCATAGGCCATGTACTGTACTAGCGGAAGGCTTCCCTATCAAAATAATAAATTCTACTGCTACTACTGGTGTTACCCTATGATAATTGCCGTGATCCTGTGCCCTCCCGACCTCGTGCTACTGGTGCGTTCGGGTCCCGTCATTCGCGATTTAGGTGGATCAGTTCGCATTTGGGGGGACAATTGGCCAGTTCTAATTTCTTACTTTTACGACGGGGCAGTACCAGTAAAGGTTTTTCAGAACCGCTCACAGAGCGATTTTTATATGGATAATCTACGTACAGACACTTCGATTCGAACGGTAGGTCTACGCGTACAACAGTCCCGACCACTGCATGCCTGCATGCAGGATCCATGCCAGTGAATCATGAAGTCTACTGGCTACGCGGTACGCTACACTTCGCTGGCTGCGCACTTGACTTGGATACCACAAACAAATAACTGGACCCATGGTCGAAATTATTTTAGGGGGTTCGTCCGAACCCCCTGAACCCCCCCCCCCCCCCTGTATCCGCCCCTGCCATGGAATATTCTCTTCAAATTCTGCAGATGTCTTTAAAGCTTTGGAAGTGGTTTTGTGAAATAAAAAATGGGGGTCCCTGGAGTTTTACTACTATTCTAGTTGTCTAAAAGTCGCAAATGTTGCCATTTTTCCCGAAATTCCAATGTTCCATATTCCTCGATATCACAAAGAACGAATATGGGAACCTACAAACTTTATCGCAGATTCAGAATCAGCATGAACATTTCTTGGTAGTCCACCATTATGAGCAAATTATTACATTGATGAAATTCTGGTGAATAGCTTCCGAAAAAGTGTGTGGCGACGCCTGACACTGTAGCAAATTACCTTTTATTTTAAGTTGCAAATACCGACACAACGACCAAGAAAAAGAAAGTGGAGATTATTGATGGAGTATGATCTGTGTGTGTGTGGCAGACAACTTGATATGTTAACCCACTGTATATTCTCGTTGTTTTGTTCACCGTAGCTCTACGAGTGTGACGAAAGCCAAGAAGAAGGAAGCACCGATCTCGAAGGAGGAGATCAGTGATAGTGACAGTGGTGGTAGTGATGTTGTCATGGAGGATGAGAGTGATGATGATGGGGCACCGCCGGCAAAGAGGTCCACACGCTCACGACGCGGACAGTCGAACGACGAGGAGCTAGCCCAGCTGCCGTCCGAAGGCTCGAATGATGAGGAAGAAGCCGAGCTAACGTCTGGAGCTAGTGACGTAGGCAGTGATGATGGTGATGAAAGCGACTGAGCTAAGCTTGCGCGTGCGTGCGTGGGACCATTGGTAACCATTTGCCGTGCGTCGAGTCCCTGCTGTTTCCGTGCTTTGTGTGTTGTTGTCGCTGTGTGTCTTTGTGTGTGTGTGTGTATGTGTGTGTGTGTGCTTGTGTGTGTGTGTGTGCTTGTGTGTGGTGTGTGTGTGTGTGTGTGTGTGTGTGTGTGTGTGCGCGCGTGTGTGTGGTGTGTGTATGGTGTGTGTGTTTGTGTGTGTGTGTGTGTGTGTGCACGTGTGTGTGGTGTGTGCGTGTGTGTGTGTGTTGTGTGTGTGTATGTGTGCGTTCATTTTCATGATTGTGTTCATTCACGTGTGGTGTTGTTAAATTTGTTTTACTATGTCGACGTCTCGTTGTCTTTGTGTGGCTTTGAACTTCAAATTACACTGCTGCATGTTGAGCCGTATGTTGCAGTACATCAGATGTTCATGTGCCATGGAATGTATATATTGGACCCTGTAGTAATTCCCACACTGTTGCTGCCACCGAAAGTCATACAGTTTTGTTGTACATGTTACAATACCCCGTACCCCCATAGCCTTCTCTGTTTCTGCCACTTCTTATGTTGCTTAGGCTTTCTCACACTTCTATGACCTGGCCTGGTTGCCATGGGTTTTTTTAAAGACTTGAATTCCTTACTCTGATTGAGCCTTTGTCTGTGATTCGATGCTCTTATACACGCTTTGCTTTGCTTGGCCAACTACTCGCTTCACTGTTTTTGTATTCGGTGAAGATTGCTTGTGTGTGGTTACGGCAGGGAGTAGGACAATACTTCCTGGTTTACGGTGATAGGGTTTGGCCAGTTTGCTGCTGCTGCTGCCGCGCGTGTGAGCGTGTGTGTGTGTGTGTGTGTGTGTGTATGGTGGCAACTGTTTGTTTTTAGCTTGCCTGGGCATTGGGATGGGCGAGGGTTCAACTCACAGCCACTAGCTTCCTCCGTTAGGAAAATGTCATCTCACTCATCTGTGCAGTTTTTGTTTGTTTCCACCTGCCTGTAGATTTGTTGTAGATGCAGTACACGTACCTGCATGGGTGTCTTTAATTCATGTGCCTGTATGGCTGTCTTTAATTCATGTACCTGTATGGCTGTCTTTAATTCATGTACCTGTATGGCTGTCTTTAATTCATGTGCCTGTATGGCTGTCTTTAATTCATGTACCTGTATGGCTGTCTTTAATTCATGTACCTGTATGGCTGTCTTTAATTCATGTACCTGTATGGCTGTCTTTAATTCATATACCTGTATGGCTGTCTTTAATTCATGTACCTGTATGGCTGTCTTTAATTCATGTACCTGTATGGCTGTCTTTAATTCATGCACCTGTATGGCTGTCTTTAATTCATGTACCTGTATGGCTGTCTTTAATTCATGTACCTGTATGGCTGTCTTTAATTCATGTACCTGTATGGCTGTCTTTAATTCATGTACCTGTATGGCTGTCTTTAATTCATGTACCTGTATGGCTGTGTTTAATTCATGTACCTGTAAGTGTATGGCTGTTTGTGATACTATTATTACTGATGTATATGGATTCCCCCATGCCATATTTGACCTGTAGTTCATGTACTCCCGTACTAGATTTGTACCACAGTTGTATGACCTCGCACCATAACGGCATGCTTGCTTGGCTTGGGAGATACTTCCGTGCTTCATGTGTTTTGCCTCTTCAGTTGTGTTTTCCTTCTCTTCAGATTTGTTTTATAATAAATGTCTTCTTGCTATCTGTAGACATATCATGGCGCAGTGAACTGTTCGTTCCTTGTAGAACTCACCTGTGTGTTTAGTTTCTCGTGCTTTGTGTTTGCACCTCGTTGTGTTGCGCACTGGCCGATTTTTTTTGTAGTTTGTTCGTGATACCAGCATTTGCGTAGGTTGCGACCACGATGTCCGACTCAGACCCTGCTCCTGACATTGTTGCCCTGACCGCGATGTTGGCGGCACAAATGAAGTCCTCAGAGGAGAGGGAACGTAAAATGGCTGACCTGTTCCAACAAACTATACAACAACTGACACAACCAACACAACAACCCGTGCAACCCAGCACCACATCACCAGCTCCAAAGCCTGTCTCTGCGGAGCGACCGATTTTACTGTCGTCCTCGACATTAGCCGACTTCACGGCATGGCAGGAAATGTGGCGAGACTATTATGAGTGCCAGCACCTGTCAGCCCAGAGCCGTGAGACCAGAGTATCCTCGCTGCGGCAAGCTCTTGATGAGGAGCTACGCAGATTTCTCCGCGAGGGTATTATCGTGACTTCTCCGAATCCCGATGCGGACGATGTGATTTCTGCAGTCAAGGAATATTTGCGACGGCAGCGCAACCCACTCCTGGATCGTATCGCATTTTACGATAGGTGTCAGTCGAAAGGCGAGTCTTTCGATTGTTTTTACACTTCGTTGAAAGAATTACACACTAGCTGTGATTTTCCGGACGTTGTTTTGTGCTCACAATGTTCAGCACACACATGTAGTACCTGTCGCACAAGCCTGACACGTGTGCGTGCTGACACCCTGCGTGACAGGATTGTCATTGGAATTGGTGACGACGCTACCCGGCACAAGCTATTGTCTGCCAAGGACTTGACCTTGAACGATGCAGTCACAATTTGCCGGGCGGAGGAAGCGGCTACCACGACGAGCAGCAGTATCCCGTCCACCAGCCAGCTCAATGCTGTGCGGCGGTCCGCGTACCAACGCAGTAAGCAACAATCCCGACAGGGACAGCCTGGCAGCAAGATGTCTGCACCTGTATTGCCATCTGCATCCGCTCCCTCTTCAGGAAGCGACACACACAAGAAGTGCCCCAATTGCGGCCGGAGCCCGCACACAAAGTCTAGTTGCCCTGCCAGCGGCAAGAAATGTAATGGCTGTGGCAAGACTGGTCACTTTCTCGCTATGTGTAGGTCGTCGTTACAATCGGACCGGAACGTGAAGCATGTGGGCCAACTGAAGTTGCAGCGTACTCGTCTTGCTGCGCAGCCTATTGTGCGTGTGTCCACCCGTTTAGCCACTGAGGATGAGGCAGTCACGCTACCCTGGGTCCCTGATACTGGCAGTGACGTCGATGCCATTGGCGAGCATCATCTCGAACTGCTTGGCGGGTTCCCCGAGAACCTCGACCATGACCCGGAGTGCGTCCTAGCGGCATCTGGAGAGCAGTTGCAGAACGTCGGCAGTATTCGTGCTTCACTTCAGGTTGGCGAAGTACAACACAGCACCGTAATCCACGTGTACAAGGGTCTGGACGATGCTCTTCTATCACGTTCGTCCTTGAGTGCACTCCAGCTCCTCCCGTCAGATTGGCCTGCACAGTACCCTGCTGCTAATGCTGCCGCGCCACCTAAGATCTGTGCTGTATCAAAGCCTGTTGTCAATCCTAGCTCTGCTGATATCGCTCGTGTTCGCGATGAGCTACTGCAGGAGTTCTCGGACGTGTTTTCCGACACTGGCTTGAAGGCGATGGCAGGTCCTCCGATGGACATCCAACTTCAGCCAGATGCTAAGCCGTCATGTGTCCATACCGCACGCCCGATTCCGTACGCGTTTCGTGACCAGGTCAAGTCACAACTGGACACAATGGTTGTCGATGGCATAATCGAGCCTGTCAGTGAGCCTAGTGAATGGTGTCACCCAATTGTGCTCGTCGACAAGAAAGGTACCTCCGAGAAACGCCTCACCGTCGATTTCAAACGACTGAATGACCAAGTCCTGAGACCAGCCCACCCTGTTCGCACCGCTCGCGATGTGGTTTCTGGTATTGGATCGGCACAATTCCTCACCAAGCTTGACGCAAGGCACGGATACTGGCAAATCCCACTGAGTGAGCAGGCATGTCCAATGACCACATTCATCACCCCATACGGCAGGTATCGTTTCCTACGCAACCCTCAAGGCCTGATTTCCGCCGGGGATGTTTTCAACTGCCGCACTGATGCTGCGTTCGATGCAATCCCGAATTTCGCCAAGGTTGTAGATGATTGCCTGGCCTATGATGACGACTTTGCCTCCCATGTCACCCATGTTCGTGACATCCTGCTGTGTGCTCGACAGCATGGCATTACTCTGAGCCCGTCCAAATTCACCTTTGCGTCACGTCACATCCATTTCTGCGGCTACATTGTCAGTCCAGACGGCTGGGTTGTTGACGATGACAAGGCAGCGGCTATTCGCGATTTTGACATTCCTGCGAACCGCACTGATTTGCGTTCGTTTCTTGGCCTGGTGAACCAGTGTAGCGAGTTCTCACCACACCTCGCCGCCTGCACCACTCCGCTTCGTGGTCTGTTGAAGACGACCCGTGAATTTGTCTGGGATGCCAACCACACTGTTGCGTTCGAGAAGACCAAGTCTACTCTGCTGTCTCCTCCTATCCTGGCCTTCTACCAGCATGGACACGACCTCCGTCTGGAGACTGATGCCTCTGCACTACGTGGTCTCGGCTTCGTTCTGTGGCAGAAGCAGGATGATAAGTGGCGAATCATCCAGTGTGGCTCCCGCTACCTCTCTGACGCCGAATCTCGCTATGCTGTTGTTGAGCTCGAGATGCTCGCCGTCGTTTGGGCTGTGCACAAGTGCAAGTTGTACTTATCCGGCACCCTATTTGATCTGATAACTGATCACCGTCCGTTGATCCCGATTATCAACGCGTATTCTCTAGATCAGATCGAGAATCCTCGCCTTCTCCGTCTTCGCCTGAAGCTGCAGTCGTTTCAAGTGCACGCTTCCTGGCGAAAAGGATCTGATCACGCGTTTGCTGATGCGCTGTCTCGTAATCCCGTCGGCATCCCGTCTTCAGATGATGAACTCGGCGAAGCCCCTGCTCTTCATTGCCGCAGCATCCGTGTGTGCATGCTCCGTGACGATGGTCCTCACCCCAACCTGAAGTTTGCTGAACTTCGAGCAGCCGCCTCAGCTGATCCAGTCTATCAGTCTCTTATCCAGTGCGTTCTGCATGGTTTTCCCGCTCGTCAGCGTGATTTGGATGCTCCACTCCAACCCTTCTGGAATAGACGTGAACACCTGTCAGTGGACCAGGGCATCGTCATGAAAGGCCAACGCATTCTAGTTCCCTTGGCTATGCGTCAACGCGTTCTTGCTAACCTTCATGCCTCGCATCAAGGTCTCGTCCGCACTAAGGCTCGCGCCCGACAGCTCGTGTACTGGCCTGGTCTCACCGCCGACATAGACACCCTTGTCCGTGCCTGTTCCGCGTGTCGAGAATTCCAGTCGTCGCAGTCAGCCGAACCACCGATGAATGACCGTCATCCTACTCTGCCGTTCGAGTTTGTGTCCGCTGATTTGTTCTCTTGCCAAGGCTACGAGTTTCTTGTTTATGTCGACCGTCTGACTGGTTGGCCGTGCGTTGTTCGAACCGGCAGGACCACGTCATCACACGATGTCATTCTCGCTTGTCGTCGTTGGTTTGCCGATCTGGGTGTGCCTGCTGTACTGTGCACCGACGGTGGCCCCCAGTTTGCATCGAAGAAGTTTGCTGACTTCTGTAGCCGTTGGCAAGTGCAACGCGTATCCTCTTCCCCGCATTATCCCCAGAGTAATGGACATGCGGAAGCCGCAGTGAAAGCTATGAAGCGCTTGCTGCTCAAGACCTCGTCAAATGGCCATCTCGACACAGATGCATTTCGTCGTGGTCTACTGGAGTGGCGGAATACGCCCGGTCCGTCTGGCAAGAGCCCAGCTGAGCATCTTCTCGGGCATCCACTTCGGTCTTTCGTCATTGCTGAGTGGACGCAGTTTGATTCCTCGTGGTCGACCGTCGCTAGTGAGCGTGAAGAACAGTCACCACCCTCGACACCTGTTTCCGCCAGTACTCCCACCCACCGCTCTCTTCCCGTTCTCCGTATCGGCACTCCTGTGGACGTCCGGGATCCGAAGACGAAGCGTTGGACAACCCGTGGCGTGATTGTGGCCATTGGGCAGCACCGTGACTATTTCGTCAAGTTGGCTAGTGGTCGAGTTTATTGGAGAAATCGCCGTTTTCTTCGTCCGTTCTCTCCACCCGTGCCGTCACCAGCACCATGTGTTTCACCACAGCCGTCTGTTGTCGTTGCTCCTGCTACGCCTCCTCCTCTGCGTCGCAGCACACGAGCACACCAACCACCCTCTCGTTTGAACATTTCCTCCACCCGTGGACAGTCTTATGCATCTTGATTTGTTCTGGACACATCGTGTACATGTTCTTGAGGATTGTTCTCATATCGTATCTTTCTGTATCCTTGTGTGGCATGCTATGTCTGTTCCGCCGTGTGCCGTTGCTTGCCATACTTATTTGTTTGTTTGTTTGGATTTGATAGATAATACTGGATTTGTTTTCTCAGCATTATCTCGAAGGGGCGTGATGTATATGGATTCCCCCATGCCATATTTGACCTGTAGTTCATGTACTCCCGTACTAGATTTGTACCACAGTTGTATGACCTCGCACCATAACGGCATGCTTGCTTGGCTTGGGAGATACTTCCGTGCTTCATGTGTTTTGCCTCTTCAGTTGTGTTTTCCTTCTCTTCAGATTTGTTTTATAATAAATGTCTTCTTGCTATCTGTAGACATATCAATTACTGCATGTTGTGATGTGCATGCTTGTGTGATTCATTGCTGGTGGTGCAATTCGGATTTGTGCGCAGATATCCTGTAGCACAGCTTCATGACTACGACTAGTGTACAGAATTGTTGACCCAGCATTGTTAGTCCTACATGGTTATAAGGCATGGCATGAGAAGATGTGAAGACCACTGGCTATCGGTTACATGGACGCCGTGTGATCAGGTGATTGGCACAAGCTATACTGAAGCTGATGATGAAGATGGCATCAGGTTTCAAAATCTGAGGTAGGCTTATCTGAAAAATGTGTTGTGTTTAAAAGTTAGGAATGTGTTTAGCATGTGTTGTGTTCAGTTTAGAATGTGTTGTGTTCAGTTTAGAATGTGTTGTGTTCAGTTTAGCATGTGTTGTGTTCAGTTTGGAATGTATTTGTAGTAATGCTAAATCATTTTAACGAAAGTATGGCAACGTGCTAAAGGGGAAGTTAAGCCTAAAATCAAATTTTCACTAGTTGTAGTCTTAGGGGCGCTCACTGCTGAGTCGAATGGTCTTGGTCCGAGGAAGCTGAGATGCTCCCTTCCTCCTATATTCCCAATCGAACTCACGCACTTCCACCGAAACTGGGTGACTGCGCCCTACTACAAGATATACATGTAGATGGGGATTTGTATGCAAAATGTCACCAAAAGCGCCATTTCGTTCTTATAAAAGCACGGATGACCGCGATTGGCCCACATGTTGTAGTCGTTTGGACGCTGAGTCGACTGGTTTTGGTCCGAAAAGGCTGCGATGCAGCGTTGATGCTTTATTCCCAATCGAACATGGTTGAACAAGCGGTCACGTGCTCCTACGTACACCAGTCACCTTCGGTGGGACGGTTCGCGAGTTCGATTGGGGATAAAGGAAGAAGGGAGCGTCTCAGCTTCCTCGGACCAAGACCATTCGAATCCTTTTTTCTTTTCTTTTTCTTTTTTTCCCCCATGTGAACCCAACCGTAGGAGTGGCTGGATAATGCTGCTGCGAAGTTTCATTTATAGTATTGCACTCGAATTATATGCAGCAGGAGAAGACATTCCTTTCACAGCAATCTGTTCCCTTGAAATATGTGATTCCGTGGCCACGATGATTTCCGGCTCAGAGATCACAGTGATCCCTGGAGTTTGCACTTTTGACCGCGGAAACAGAGTTGTGCCGGTGAGTATGCAGGCAACAACCCAAAAGTCGTTTTTGTTATATATCTGAGCACATTGATGTTGCCATTAACGTTACCAGTATAGATACATGTAAGTGTAGGCAAGAGTACATAACCCCCAGATTGTGCAACTCCCACATATCCTGCTGTCCCGACAGAATTTCAAGTTGACGTCATTATTTATGACGCAATGCTCCTTGCACCAGTGATTTACAACATGTGTACGGGTGTCAACGCATCACACGTTTTTCTTTGCAATAATTTGTACAGGATCGATCGGCTTCGCGTCAACCACAGGTTCCGGATTCGTCTGATAATCCGTGTACAGTGCGCATTGCATCATCAAAATGACGTCAACTTGAATTTCTGTCGGGACAGCACCCATGCATAGTGGAGTTGCACACTCTGGGGGATTATGTACTCTTGGTGTAGGCGAGTGCAGGCATTTCCAAGGCTTGTCACGGGCGGTGGCAAGAATAACTTAGTGTGAAAAGCATTCCTACATTTTTAATACTAGGCTGTCATATCCTCTATGAGAATGGCGAAACGTTCCCAGAAAGTGCTGCAGAATTATTTTATGGTGAAAAAAGGAGGACAAAAATTATTTTAGATGCAGACATGTCGACAATGGAAAATGGTGTGGATTAATCATGGCAATCATTAGCCTTTACCGATATTCTTGTTAGTGGTGAACCTTGAGAATAACAACCTCGGATCATAACACTATCTCGCTAATAACAAAACTATCATAATTATTCAGACCAAGCAGGCCCGGCGCCCGGCGGAACCGCTCCGGTTGATCTGGCCATGGCACGTGTATGTACATGCGTACACAATACATGTACATACATGTACATGTAATTGCAGGTGCTAGCAACAACAGTGCATGGGAGTGCAAAAATGCCACTATCCAGGAGAAGCGAGTATCGGGGCCAAACATATGTACAAGGCATTACTTTACAGGAGGTCCCAGCCCCAGCCTGCATTATTGTTACTTATCATAGTGAAGCTAGCTAGTTTTAGATTTTAAATCGCAAAACAACAACAAAATAGAACTCAGATGGTGAGCCAAGGAAAAAAATTGTAACATGGAAGTTGTGGGCACCAGTTTAGCGATCGACTGACTGACTGTTCAAAATCTGGTTCAGTTGGTGGACTCGATCGCATAACTTGTGCCCACAATTTCCAAGTTACAAATAACAAAATATTACAACACTTTTCTCATGGCCGAGTGAGGGTCGCGCTCTTCGCAACGTTGACTGTGTTTTGCACTGGGGCTGATAATTATATGCATGTTTGCATCATTGTACTCTGTGGCATACATGTTTGCATTGTACTCTGTCCATACATATTAGGAAACAGTTCTGTCTGCAGATTGAGTATCAGATTAACCTTGTTTTGTTGAACCATGTTGTTGGTTGACAGCATGTTACAAGGTGGAGACCACCGTGTTCGGAAACAGTGATCTTACTACAACCATCCACGGTTTGTAGAGCCCCGGTCTGTTGCGACCATCTGAACCGTATAGGTGCTAGACCCGGTTTGGGATAACATCCAGGAGCGAACAAAGAATACACGACTGACGGTACAACAACAAGAAAACTACGACAACTCCCCTAGAATACAGAGGGTCAGAAGCGGGTCTAACATCCATACGGTTCAGATGGTCGTGAAGACCGGGGCTCTACCGACCACGGAGGTGTGTGTGTGTGTGTGTGTGTGTGTGTGTGTGTGTGTGTGCGTCCGCGCTCCCCTCCAACTTGGTCAAGCGGAGGTGGAATGCGTACCGCATTTCAAATACCTCGGTTCTGTAGTGGACAGCGGTTGCCGTTCGTCCCGGGACATCCCCGCAAGATTGCCCAAGCCTCCAGGGCCTGCGGTGCTCTTCGGAGGTCTGTATTCTCCAATCCACATCTGCTGATGCACACCAAGCGGTGCGTATTCAATGCTTGCGTTCTGTCCCTGCTGTTGTATGGCTCTGAGTGCTGGACGCCCCTTCAGCATGACCTGCAGAAGCTCTCAACCTTCAGCATGAGGTGCATCCGATCCATCCTCGGGGTCTCTCGAAGCCGGATGTGGGACGAACACATCACCAACGAAGAGCTGCTGGTGCGCTGGGGAGACTCCGAGACGATTAAAGACAAAATTGCACATCGGCGGTTGGAGTGGTTGGGGCATGTGGCGCGGATGCCGGACAACCGCATCCCAAAACAGGTACTGTTTGGCTCCTTCTTGCAGCGTAGCCCAGCACATGGCCCACGCCGCAGATGGAAGGACTGTGCTGTCCGGGATCTACGTGCCCGTGGCGTGGAGGCATCATGGTATGATGTTGCATGTGAGTCTCGCGCGGAGTGGCGCAGCACCTACCAAGAGCCTGACAATGTGCCTGAGTCTCCGCCCCGAGTGGTATGTACGGTATGCGGACGGGATTTTGCACGGAAAGGAGACATGGCTCGGCATAAGTGTCTGGAGGAGCGTGCGCGGCCTGTGTCTGAGCGGCGGGGCGCCAGTCAGTGCGGGCGGTGTGGGCGGTGGCTTGGTCCGGCATGTGTTTGCCTCAACGGTGGATACCGCAGTGCCACCTGGAACTACCGGAACGTCGGCACCGGCGGAGGGATGTTGTGCCGCGTATTGTGACAGGTGTGGTCGCTGCTTTCGCGGTGTCCGGGGACGGGGAAGGCATCGCTGTTCAAGGGTGGCGCATAGACCAACAGCAGAGGAGCGCTCAGCCTTCCAGCACGTGTGCATATGCGGCAAGCGGATGCGACTACCCGTGCACCTGGAGCGTCATCGAGCGTCGTGTCCTCTCTCTCTCTTGTCAAGTTTCCCATTGATGGGATCACGTGACCCTTTTGCGGCAGTGACTACAGGACAGGACAGGTGTGTGTGCGTGTGTGCGCCGGTGTGCGTGTGTGTGGTGTGTGTGTGTGTGTGTGTGTGTGTGTGTGTGTGTGTGTGTATGGAGGGTGGGGGGGGGGGGGGGGGGCTTCTTCGTTCAAGGTAAGCCATTGGCATTGCCATTGCCATTGGTAGATCTATGTGGAAACTACAATCTGTGTCACTGTCAGCTTTTAGGATACATTTTGAAAATGTGCTAGGAAGAGTAAGTCTGTGCCACACAGTAGTGCTCACCATGGTCACATGGCACCATGGTCACATGGCACCATGGTCACATGGCACCATGGTCACATGCCACTATTACCAGGGAGTCATGAAAGTAATAATACTATTATTACATACCAGGGAGTGGTAAACCAATAATAATATATATTACGAAGTAGTGGTTGCGACTTCGGCGATGATTTGTAAGAAAGGGTCCGCTCCCCACACCGGAGCTCGCCAAGTCAAGTGTCAAGTAACGTCGGCGGAATAGCGCGAGCTCCGGTGTGGGGAGCGGACCCTTTCTTATAATATATATTATTATTATTATTATGTTTTACGACTCCTTGATATGTACCGACTCAGTACACGTAGGTCTACTTAGCTACATGTCATACTGACTCTCTCCATCATGATTCATGTCAATCCATGTCCTGGTTGCAATGTAGGGGAAACCCCGTGCAAGCATGACTTCACATCGTCTTGACGACTTGTCCAGTGCATGCCAGGACTAGTAATACCATTGTTGCCCGTTCTCATACCATAGGCATAGCTGCTTGAAGGTCTCTCTACTCCAGCACCAAGGCCGTACATGCCTGATGATGGTGATGCCACTCGACACATGCCAAATACTTGAAATAGAACGCCCGGGGTGACGCACCCCACACCCACCATGCCTCTTTGTCCAACCGCACTTTTTCCCTCCGTTGTGCACGTCCAGCTCGCCGCATCTGAGGCTGAGCTGAGTGAGGACGGACTCGCAGACTGGACTATCCATGTCTGGCGGTGCCGAACACTGGGGTAGGTAGATCTACTACTACTTGGCCATCATTTTCATGATTATGGGCAGTCTGTACCCGATGTCATGACTCATGACTACATGAGTCATGTCATGTGCAAAGGGTCTTTTGCTTAGCTTGTCTTGTACTTGTAGATCTACTTTGTACTTGTAAGTTGTAGACCTGGGGCTAGGACCACTACCATGACTACTGGCACTAGCATGACTAGTACTACACTGTAGTAGTCATGCTAGTACAGTAAGATCGGGCGCCGAAGAACGCAGGGGCTCGAGCGCAGCCTAGGAAAGTTCTTTTATTAAGAACTTTCCTAGGCTGCGCTAAAATTTTTGATTCTAGCCAGACCGTTCTTATTCACACGCGCGCGGCGAGTCGAGTGACGTCATGACGTTTGTCATGTACAATCATGTACATGTAGTGCAATGTAGTACTTCTAAACTAGTGGGTGTCGTAAATGGGAATGACTGTACATGTAGCAGTTACTGTTTACACGTGTACATGACATGTACTCACCTCCCATACATGTACAATGTTCCAAATTTTAAAAGTGTTCTTAAATCTGATAATTCTAGCCTGGACTGTTCTTAAATTTTGCCGGTTTTCCAGCCTGGGTGTTCTTCGGCGAGGTGTTCTTCGGCGCCCGATCTTACTGTACTAGTAGTAGTAGTAGATGACCAGTACAGTATAACTAGACTCTACCTGTCGCTATGCCTATGGCATAAGCCTATGCCTAGGCTATGGTCCGTGTGGATCATAACATTATGATAAGCCACGGCTACAACTACAAGTTAGTTGTTGTTTGCATCGGTCGCCGAGTGTGCGATGTATGGTGGGTATGGGGAGTGGGTCCGTGCCCGTGGTCTGAAATCGTTCTGATCGACGTTCACTGCATGTCCACCCGGACTGTTGTCCGACCCTACTGCAACTGCTAGTGTTACCAGGTTACTTGTTACTATTAGTGTGTTGGTGAGTTTATCGAACTAGATTGGCTACCAAGTGAGTCGGCCCTGACTGCACAAACTCCCACACAGTTGGCTACGATGCAGAGGTGGCGCCAAAAGAAGCGAAAACGCTTCGAGATGGAGGAGGTGCGCAAGGAAATCCTCCAGTGGTACGAGATCCTGGCACTTCAGTTCCGCGAGAAGGAACTGCAGCGCGTTCTTCATGCCGATGTAATGCTGGTCTTCGATCACCTGGTCAATGCTGGTGTGTTCGAAGGCACTCGTGAGTACGTGGAAATCAAACATCATTCGACCCAGTATCAGCAGGTCAGCGAGATTCTCAGACTACTTGTTGCCAAGAAGACCAGCGATAGTTTCCAGTCGGAAAACGTTTTCGATGCGTTCTGCAAGGCAGTGCTGGCCGTGCAGCAACCAGCAATGGCCGAAATGCTGCAGAAAGAGCGTGAGCGCTGCATAGCAGAGGAATGTGAAGAAACGGCTAGTAAGTGCGATCTAGCCCGGCCTCGTATACCATATACTGACGCAATGGCCTGGATAGAGAATGCGATTCTGAAAGGCAGATACCACGGTGATAAAAGCCCCATTGAGCGTTATAAAATACACTTGAAGAAGCAGTGCGAAGTGCAATCACGGCACGCAAGCATGGCACCTACACAAGAAAGTGTGGAGGACACATTTGTATCGATGACGGCGATGACTGAACGCGAAGCACTGCGTCTGTCTGTTCAGCGAAGCAAGGGCAACAGAGCACAGCCCGGTCCCTCAGCATCAGAATTCCTTGCCGACCTTGCGGATGACAGCAAATGCAGTTTTGAACTCCACAATCCATTGCAGCTACTGATGAAAGATCCCAAATCCGACGCACAACCGACGCGCAGTGCAAGTAGTAATAGCAGAGGTGCGTCGTCGTCTGGCCAGAAAGTGAAGTTGTTGAAGCGTTGCATGTTGATGTCTGGTGCTGGTAAAGGCAAGACAATGGCATGTCGACGTGTGATGGCCGACTATTCAGGCGATGAAGCATCTGGTCTAATGCAAGAGCACTTTGACTTTGTCATTCCAATCTCGTGCCGAGATACGGACCGTGTTAGCACCAGTGAGTGGACAGAGTTTCTGGGGTTGGATCACCACGCCCTGGACATAACTTCGGACGAGCGAGAAGAGGTTTTGCGATATTTGTCAGCGAACTCTGAACGTGTTCTCCTGCTTCTAGATGGCGTGGATGAAGGCGGGAAGGATGCATTCCAGTACACATCAGCAGCCTGCCAATTCATGGACGAGACTAAGAAAAATCGGCTGGTGAATGCGTCCGTGGTTGTCACTAGCCGGCCCTGCAACAAGGCCACTGATCTGGTACGACAATGTGCAGCCTACTACCGGCTGACTGGCTTCACTGATGCACAATTACGGGACTTCTGCTGCCAACAGTTGGGTGGCGCGGAGAGTGCTGAAAAGTGCTTGGCTGAGTTAGCGCAGGCATCTCGCAAGCACCTGAAGCATGCCGTGCAGACTACACCACTGCTGGCCGCTCTCCTTTGCCAAGAGTTTGCCGTATCCGAGGCTGTACCGCCGTGTACGACATCATTCTACGTGCAGTTCATGTGTTCAGCTGTTGCAGAGCTGGAGAGGAAGCGGGGAAAACAGTTCAGCAAAGTGACACTCAGCCAGACTCCAACCAGTGGTCATACGTACAGTGGGGGATTCCAGGCCGGAGATCAATTATCAGTGCATGATGTCATTACCAACGGCCTGGAGCATCACGTTCAGCAAGAGCCTGCTGGTTCCCTATGTGATGGCGCAGAGTTGGTGCAAGCATTGTGCCATCTGTATCGTTTGTCCATGGAACGCTTACTTTTGGGCCGCGCCTGGTTTTCATCCTCAGATATGCCGGATGACTGTTTGACACTGTGTAAGCAACTAGGATTCCTCGTCCCTGTGGACAACCAGTCATCAGCCAGTGGCAGTGCTGGGCGACGTGTTGCCTTTCTTCACCTTACCATACAAGAGTTCTGTGCAGCACGTAGTTTCGCAACGCAGCAGTCCTTCTTCGTCTCGAATATTTCACAATACGTCTCGGAAATTGGCCTGGGTGAGGAAACGCAGCCATTCTGGCGTTTTGTTGCGGGTTCTATTCACACTAAGCTCCTGCCTGACTTGTTTAAAGTCATGCTGGCTGAATCATCAACACACAAGTCAGTGCTCCAGCAACGCCGCTTCATCTTGTTCTTGATGTCGTGTTTACTGGAGTGCAGTCTTTCATACAACAGCTCTCCCGTCTTGTCTTTCAGAGACGATCAGTGTAAAGATCTCGTCCGCTCCGCCGTAATACTACTGCAAACATCACATCGAGTTAACTTGTCAGGCATACATCTGAACGATAGTGACATATCAGCTTTGTGCAATGTGTTGAGACTGTCTGAGCGAGTACACCTTGTAGACATCAGTAACTGCAACCTCTCTAGAGATCAGATCACGGAGATAGCGCCTTACCTGAGACAATGCGCTTATGTGAACCTTAGCGGGAACAACCTGAGCGGAGCGTCGCTGGAAGTTTTCGCTGCAGCGCTATCCCATTCTCAACATATGCAGCGTGATTGCACCATTGCAAAACTGAACATTTCAGGCGCATGTTTAACAGAGCAAGACGCGGGGTCCTTGTCTAAGCTGCTTCGCTTGCCCCATCTCCGCGCTATACAAATATTGAGCAATGACTTGGGAAACGCTTCGCTGGAACTACTCCAAACAAAAATTACAACACCTTTCCTGAGCATGTCTAACTTGTGTGCGGAGGAGATTGGTTTGTTCACGGGATGTGGTACAGCCCTTTCGTCACTGATACTGTCCATGCCAAATTTGACTATCCTGAGTCTGGCCTACAATGACCTCAAGGACGAGGACGCCGCCTGTATACTGTCAGCCCTACAGCACAATCATAGTATACAGGATATCCACCTTGGGAGTAACCTACTCACCAATGGCATTGCTTCGTATATAGATAACTTCTTGAAGGCAAGGCGTGTTCACACCAACACCGCATCAGCAGACAAGGCACAGGCACGGCCCAACAAATTGCAGCAACCATGCTGCATGAATCTTACTGGAAATGATGTGGACGCGTCTCTGCTGAAGGCACTGGAGAAGGCTGGACACTGCGGCGATGATGAAATAGTTATAGCCGATTGGTCTATCACTTCTGGGCGTACTTGCCAGAGGGATGTGAAGGACATCGTTGCGCAATATGGAGGCAACCTCAAGGCCGAAGTATCAAACTTAACTATGGAGAGCCTTGGAAAATTCATTGCCGGTGACAGCAGTATCAGGAAACTTAACCTGGCTGACAGTGCTATTAAAGATGACGGTGTCCAGGCATTGGCAAGGCAGGGACTCCAGTTCAACTCAACTTTACACATGCTACAATTCAATAGGAATAGTATAAGCATTAGTGGAGCGGCGGCAATAGTGGCTTCATCTACGCAAGGTAAATTGCAGTGGCTGTCGTTGAATAAGAATCCTGTCTTCAAGGATGGAGTGACTGATGTGGACTCCTACATGACATTCATGTCATCGTTGCCGCTTTGCTGTGACCTCCGGTTTGTTAGCATGGGCGACACAGGAATGACGGATGCCATCGCAGTGGATCTACTCACAGCCCTGACTGGTCACGAGAATCTGCAAGTTTTGTTCCTGGATCGCAACAAGCTGGGTGACAACACAGTGAAAAAGCTAGTTGACATGAAGCGGACGACCAGCTCATTGAAGATGGTGTCGTTGGTGAAAAACCAGATAACAGGAGATGGCATCCGATGCATCTTGTCTTCACCCGATATGATGTCCATGGACCGCATTTGGGTGGGTGGTAATCTAAAACATATTTCCGTTCCGCCACCGCTCACAAACCACAAAGAACTCCTGCCAAATGATTTTTTTGAGGCACTTCTTTGGTGAGCATGCTACCAGCCCGCAGCAGTGAGGATCACCACTGCCCAAAGCACAGCCAGCTGAGAGTGGCAGATCGGAGGACAGTGATCACTTGAACCATGTAGCTTGAAACGTTACACTGTTAGTTTTGCCGGATATACTTAATTACTTATAGAAAAAGCAGTGTGGCCGATGTGCTGTACATCTAGTTTAGTAGCTGTTGCCGCTAGGTGACTTGTGTGGCCAGAATGGTATGGATACAGTGATACAGACTACAATGTATTTTTGTATTTTGCAAAATGTAATGTATTTACATGTATTTGAGTTCATTGTCTCATCAGTACAGTAGGAATTGCAACTATCAAGACTAGAGAACAGTCATGTAGAATTATGTGCAGTAGTGCAGCCATACAGTACACCAAGTACCACTGCAACAAGAGTTCATAACCCCATGGACTCTTGCTACCAACATACTATATACTTACTGAAGTAGGAGGTATTTATCTTTAGTAATGGACTTTTCGAATGGCTGACTACCACACATTGTGACCTCTTTGCTACGCTGTACTTTTGGCAGCTGCTTATCCTTCCCATTGGCATGAATTATAGCGTTGGAATATTTAGTATGTTCTTATGTCGGCGTGTGGAAGGTGGACCACGGAACAGCTCTCCAGCCGACTTCTGCATTCTAATCAGGGACTCGTGTAGGCCAGGACCACAAAACCTTGGTTGTACGCACGACGTTCATGTGTGCATGTAGACCATGGCTCCGTACAGCAATATGCACGGGCCGGCATTTGGCCATCCATCAGCAGTTACATGTATGTGTAAAACATACTAAAGAGTGCCCGGACTTTGCTCTCTTGTACGGATATTATTTTTCTCAGTACGTATTTCCGTATGCGTATTTCCGATAAGATATTCAGCTTGCTGTATCTACAATCTCTCCTCCTCTTATCCTGTTGTATCTACATCTGGAGAAAGATTATGTTCTCGTGTAGATTGTACATCTTACACGCGGCACAGGTTTGGGAGTCAATCACAACACTCGAAAATTCCAGCGTGTGTGTGTGTGTGTGACGGTGTGTGTGTGTGTGTATGTGTGTGTGGAGGGGAGGGGGGGGGGGCGTGTGTGCTTCATGTGTGCTTTCGTGTGTGTGTGTGTTTGTGTACGCACGTGCGCGTGCGTGCGTATGTGCTTGCATGTGTGTGTGTGTGTGTGTGTGTGTGTGTGTTTACAGTGTTTTCTAGACCGCAAGTCTAACTCTGTTCAACGCTTTTGCTTGACCTTCTTCTAGCTCTTGTAGACTTTCAGTGCCCCAAACAGCCGGGGAGTTCCCTTTCCCGTTTTCAGATTTCACGTCACATAGACCTGGATCTTGACTCTACACATCACAAACATGTGCACTTAGAATTTGACCTTGTCAGCCAGGTTCAGCCATTTTTAAGTGTTTGCAATGCAAATATAAAGCACTCAACACCAAAACAGAGCAAAAAGAAACTATTTGTTATTTACTCATAACAGGAAAAGAGGAAAAATTGGTGTGAGCACCATTGCCATGTTCTGTGCAACACAATGATCATTTACTGCAGTCTGTAATCTGTAGTATATATTTGAGTGTGACACCATTCCCTACACATCACTTGGTTATCAAGAAGAAGTTCAACATACTGCTAGCACATACACTATGGTTGATCGGACTCCCGGCGTCATGATGGCTGCGCAGTCAGCGGCACGCCTGGCAATCAGCTGTGGCGGTGTGCGTGCGTGCGTGTTTACGCTATGCATCGGGCGTTGGCAGTCCCTGTCCAGGCCCAGGGGCTCCTTGTGCCTGTGCGTGTAAAGCAAACATCGAAAAATAGCAACCCTTTGTATAGATTATTGACCAATGACGAGGTCCATATAGCATGTATAGATCTACTATGAGGTCAATCTAATTTATTGATCGTCTGCTCCAAAAAGGAATCGAATATCAATATGCAATATTATACTTGACTGCCTAGGTATTGGGGAAATCGGTGGGGTCGAATACTTTAAAGAAGGCAATAATTCGCTATATTTGCCTTAATATTACCTCTTTCTATCAGTGGGCTCTGGGTCCTACAGCCTCCTACAATGTGCTTGCTTTGTGGCAGCTCATGTAAGCCTTTGATCTCTACAGGCTACGGTAGTCGATGCGCGGTTTGCAGTTGATTTGCGTGCACTGTATGGTACTGTGCAGTGTACATGTAGCTATTGCACAAGCATAGGCACCGCATGAATGCCTGGGACACACTAGACCGATTTTTCGGCCGATACGGAATCATACGAAAACTCCTCAAGATCGGCGCAAATAATTGCCTGGTGTGGACAGTGTGGTCTCACAAGTTCCCGAAAAATCTGTGTGTTAGTCTGACACAGTCGGCCGACTTCATGTGGAAGTCGGTGTCGGAGCATCGGCCGAAAAATCGGACTAGTGTGAGCCAGGCATAAGTATCCCTCATGGCAGAGAACAGCGAACACAGCAGCTCCTGCCGGTGACCCTCACTCAGCAGCTGTGACTGTCTTCTTACCTGATTGTGAGTGACTCCAGTCAGGAGTCTTTCCTGCTCCGCACGCACCTGTGCACGGATTATCTCCTCCTGACGGTCGTAGCGCTCAGGCAACACATAGTCCGCTGGCCGTTCCTTGGTGCACGCCGAGCATCCCGGTCGCGTGGGATGATTCCGCAGCGTACACACAGGACAGTTCCAGCCATCCTCGGGTATCTCGTCGCTAGATTCTAGCAGCGGTCCCGAGTCAGCTGCCACCACCGCTGGTGAGGAACCACCGGCCACTGTCCCGCCGCCGTTACCAGTGAGAGCTAGGTCGTTCGTGGGAAGACGCAGTTCAAGGTGCTGCTGCTGCTGCTGCTGCTGCTGTTGTGGTGGCTGGTGTAGTTGCGGCTGCTGGTGGTGTGGCTGCTGGTGATCGTACTGCTGGTGCTCATACAGCGGGTGTTCGTATTGTTGCTGTTGCTGGTGGTGCGGCGGCGGTCCAGCCATAGGTATATTCATAGGTATATTCATAGGCAGGGCGTTGGCAAGTTGCTGGGCTGTGGCCGCCGGGTTGGAGGAGCTGACCTCGGCATTGAATACCGGCGGCACTTGCCTCTTCTTGTCAGGCGGACGCCACAGGAATGGTTCCTGGAGGAGTGGACAAAGGCAGATGCAACGCGTCACACATAAGCCAAGGAAATGGACATTACAACAACTAGATGCAGAGCAAGGAATCCAGAACGTTTCCTCAAAATGTATTTTTATAATGTTTGGAACAATAAACATTCTCTCTCTCTCTCTCTCTCTCTCTCTCTCTCTTCTCTCTCTCTCTCTCTCTCTCTCTCTCTCTCTCTCTCTCTCTCTCTCTCTCTCTCTCTCTCTCTCTCTCTCGCTATGTCGCACCCTGGAATAACAGTAAACATTGTAAGCACATTGTTGTGCTTCGTCACATTATCACCATGTACTGATCCGAGAAGTACTGGTACGAAAGGCCTCATCAGATTTTCAACTGGCTTTGTCTCTTCGTGTTCTAATATGTTTCCCTCCGACTAAGTCTCTATTTAAAAAAAAACTTGTATTTTAAATAGTGTTTTATTGACACTGAAGTCTGGTTTATAGCAGTACACTCGGACGTCTCTTATCCGGGCACCTTGGGAACGGGCACTGCCCGTATCTCAGATTTGCCCGTATCTCAGAATAACTCATCTACCATGTATCATAATCACTTTTTGAAGAACTTTATTTGGAACGTATTGCACATGTTCAGGATACAAAAGGAACCCATTGGTAAAAATGTGTGGATTACATAGGTTGGCAGTGAAAAATAAGCACTTCCGAATACGGAAAAAGTTCAAAACCCCCAAATTCGAAGCATTTTTGCCATAGGAACTCAAGCTAAAGGTGCCCGGTAGAGAGACGTGCCCGTATCTGAGGCGTCCGGATAAGAGGCGTTTGAGTGTACTCCAAAGATTGCGAGGCACAGACACAGAAGGGTGGCCAGGTGTGCAAAGCATTTTTCAATGTAGGTGGGTGTGATGACCCGGGGCCCCGTACTGCACTGATCAAATGCATCACCAGGCTACTGCGGTAGTCGGTGCGTAGTCCAATGGCTTTTTACTGGGACAGTGATATAGAGCTGACGGCAGTACTCTGACCCTTTACTGTGAGTCTACAAATAGGTTAAATTTAGCCACCGTCACCGTTTAAATGTAACCACGCAGAACTATGAGGCAATGGGGGTATAGAATAAAAAGAGACACAGAAAGTGACACGTACGTCTGCTGCTTGTTGCCGAACGTTCGGCTGTGCACCGGTATCCTGCTCCTGCACACGTGGCATGTTTGGTTCTAGTGGCATGTGCGTTGGCAGAGGCTGTGGCTCCACTGCACACAAGGTGGGTACATAACACAGACGTTTGATAAGAAAGCCAGTGCGAAACGCCCTCCGTACCTGGAATGGCCCTCTGCCAGTATGTACGAGTACCGTACTCACTCGATTAGAAGCCGGGGGCTACTATTTTTTCAATACCAATTTCGAGGAGGCTTCTATTCAAGAGGGGCTTCTATTCGAGAGGGGCTTCTATTGTTTCATTCCATACCAGTATTCCAATCGAATCTCTAAAACGTTCATATTCACAGCAACTCGGCCCCGAGTTAGTTTGCACACACTACATCGACCAGGACATGTACCAAAAGGAACATGCACGAGATGTTTTTTTCAGACTTGACCTTCATACATGGCACTACCTGGTCACCTCATGCTTTGCGAATAGTAGCCCGGGCTTCTATTCGAGAGGGGCTTGTATTTTTTGAGACAGTCCTTGTAGGGGGGCTATTATTCAAGAGGGGCTTTTATTCGAGAGGGGCTTCTAATCAAGTGAGTACGGTATACATGTATGTGTGCGTGTGTGGTCGCGTGTGTGCGTGTAGACACGTGTTTGGCGTTATGCGCAAAGTACAGCGTGTGCGTACACCTTTCTAAATGCTTTCATGCACCATACACACTGGTCTTCTGTTGTGATACCGTATGGTTTGATAAATTAGAAACTACTATACCCCCCCCCCCCCCCTCACCTCTATCCCATCGTCCAATCTCAAATTATTCAATTATTCCAATCACATAACAATGCCTATAGATAGTATACAAACTACTTCAAAACTAGTTAAAAAAATTACTAGGGATTTATAGGAAATGTGGTTGTTCCCCATGCTGGAGTGGTTGTTCCCCATGCTGGAGTGGTTGTTCCCCATGCTGGAGTGGTTGTTCCCCATGCTGGAGTGGTTGTTCCCCATGCTGGAGTGGTTGTTCCCCATGCTGGAGTGGTTGTTCCCCATGCTGGAGTGGCTGTTCCCCATGCTGGAGTGGTTGTTCCCCATGCTGGAGTGGTTGTTCCCCATGCTGGAGTGGTTGTTCCCCATGCTGGAGTGGTTGTTCCCCATGCTGGAGTGGTTGTTCCCCATGCTGGAGTGGTTGTTCCCCATGCTGGAGTGGTTGTTCCCCATGCTGGAGCTCGTGATTTTCCTACCGTAGTAGGGATTCTCAACAGAATTATGTTATTTTATTACAGAGAACCTTAGGGTTGGATTGCCATTGCTATGGTATCCGTACGCTTCCGAAGCATACACATAAATATTGCCCAGTATAACCCTGTAGAGAAGGGAGAAGGTAGTGAGAAACGAGTGCGGTTATGGGATAATGTGTGATATGACATCCCTCTCACAGCACGCGCGCGCACACACACACACACACACACACACACACACACACACACACACACACACACACACACACACACACACACACACACACCTGTGTGCACGTGTGATCACGCAAAGTGCCAACCGGTGACAGCCTGCATCAGCATGCATGCGTCAGTGACACAAGGTGCTTGTGGCCAGTGCATGGACATTCCCAGGCTTACTTTGCACTGGTGTCTGTATGTAAGCTGCTGGCGACGACGGCTGCATGTTGGTAGCACCTGTCCCCGTGGGCTGCTGTGCTGATGTATGTGCTGTACGACAACACACATTTGCAGAAGACGCATACAAACACCAAGTCGTATTTACAGGATGCATGCGCGACACTTTGTTTTCTGGAGAAAACAAGGCCGAGCTCCGCACAGTGGTGGCCCGGCAGATCAACAAAACCTTTTAGCGCACTGAATACCAACAGTACAATCACATAGACCACTTGTGCCTAACCTGTGCCTGTATGTACATTGTCCTGGAAAGGGTAGCAGTACATTGAAGTGCAACCAAACCTCGATCCCTTTAAAACCAATTCTCTTTTACCTGCTCATGCATCAGCTTGTTGCTGGAAAACTGGTTGGGTCAGATGTACAGAACATACCACAAGCCACAGTTCAAGCGGTTATCACTTATCCGCCCGCCCTGGTTATCCGTATGCTAGTAACCGTTGTCATGAATACAAGCACCCATAGTTTTAAAAGTGAGATCTGACTGTATTATTTTGTCAACTAGCTTTCCAGCGTATATCCCTGCACAGTACAAGTGCAGCGTAGTGTCCGCCTCAGAACACGATGCGTACTCGCACCTCTAGGGATATTCGGCGGCCGATAGTCCTGCCGACTGCACGGTAGATGGGCCGCCTCCTTCGACAGGAGATACAGGAAAAGAGTGTGGCCCGACGCCGTGATTCCTGAGCTTGCCAGAGTGTCGCGATCACTCTTCATACTCTTGTTGTGTATCCACCGTTGGCACTCAACCGGAAGATCATATTTATCGTAAAACTGCATGAGAACAAGCAAAAAGAAGGCATATTATAATACTAGACTAGCAATTTGCTTTCTCCAGCAGTTTATAAACGATTTCGGAAGCTCAATGCTCTAGTAGGCTACTATCACATACACATTCTCTCTCAGTCTGTCTTCCTGTCCATCTCTGTCATGTCCAATTGTATGTCTGCGTATCTGCGTGTCTCGGTTTCTGTCTGTCTCAGGCTCTCTCTCTTTTTCTCTCTCTCTCTCTCTCTCTCTCTCTCTCTCTCTCTCTCTCTCTCTCCAGCAGCATGACGGTGCTACTCACACGCGTACCGCTAGTGGGAGTCTAGTTCTGTTCAGGAATACACATCTACGCCAGAAAGGCACACTCAAAGAACGGTTGCAGCAGTCTCCTTCTTGATGCTCTGGATTCAACAAGTTGAAGTTTGAGTGAGTGAGTTGAAGTGTGAGCAAGTGAATCAGAGAGGGCCAGTGGGAGCTGTCTAGTCCAGATCAGAAGGCAATGTTGCTATCGTTTGTCTTCGAATTGATTGAAAGAGAAAGGAAATATCATAAACCCATGCATCCAGCCAGCCACGTGTCAGGCCGCGTGACATCAATTCTCAGAGCCAACCAGGTGTCTAATATTTAGCAGAGAGATTTAAAATGTATTCTGCTTGACTTTCGGAAACGGTCCTTGGCTTGGGGACATCGGTATGTCCAAGTGAAACAGCTACTGTCTTTTTGTGTACAGCCAGAATCAAGGCTGTTACTTGAAAGTATCAGTGCGGTCAGTTTTTGAAGTACAACCCGGGCCACTATAGCACACAATTAACTTATCTACTAAGGATTCATTGTTGACCGAGCCACAGTGCTCACCATGAGTTTGAGTTCGAGAAACGTCATGCCGGGCCAGATCTTGACGGTCACCTTGGGTTTGTCGGCCACCTCCATGCGATCTTCAATGTGCACTGTCAGCCTGCGGGATCAAACAGCACGGAGTATACAAGTAGGCATGCCGCGTATGAAACAACTGTTAAAAAACCCTATGCGGTGAGTTTCGAAGTCTGAAGAAAGTGTTGAACGGTCACTGCTTGAATGATGACTACAGCATAGCTTAGAGGTAGAGCATCATTGGTCATAAGCGAGGGTCCCGGATTTGAGTCCTGATGGTGACAGTCAAGGTTTTCTTCAGACTTTTCCCGTTTGCAACTTTCCAAGTTCAAACTGATGAATATCCCCTGTACAACTTTAAAATTCTGGTCCCAAGATCCCCTGCAGTTGGTGAACAACTACTGTAGACTAGAATGCTGACTGGGTGGTGGATGACTTGACATGCATCTTCTTACAACCTCATGGCCATGTACAGTAAACACCTGGTTTAAGCAACCAGCCCGCGGTGCAAGCAAAAGCGGTCGTTAAAGCCAGGTCACGTGGTCTTTAGAATCAGGTCCCACTGTGTCTGTGTAGAACTGTCGGTGCATGGAAAAACGGTCGTTAAGAGCAGGTGGTCGCTAAACCCAGAGGTCGCTTACACCAGGTTTTATTGTACAACGTACCTTGTGTTCTGCATGAATGGACCTGTGACCTCAGCGGCACACCTGAAGGGAGTGGCGTGCCTGATTGTTCTTTGAAATGCACTTGTGTACTGTAGAACGGGTAATTTTAGCGACTATTAATTATTGCGTGTTCCCATTGTCAACCGGTTAGCGACGTTTTATTTTAGCGATTTGCAGCGATTTTACTCACGGATCACCAGTGCACTACTAATGTCTCAACGGATTAGCGACTTGAAACTTTAGCGAAAATGAGTCGATCGCTAAATTCGACAGGGTTTTTACGTCGCTAAAATTACCCGTTCTACAGTATGTGCAATCCAATGTGTGTGTACGTGTGTGTATGTGTGTGTGTGTGTGTGTGTGTGTGTGCACGTGTGTGCGCGCGCGTGTGTGTACGTGTGTGTGTGTGTGTGTGTGTGTGCACGTGTGTGTGTGTGTGCACGGGTGTGTACATGTGTGTACGTGTGTGTGTGAGTGAGTGATTACAGCAATACCTTGATGGGTGATCACCCAGTGTTTTGCAACTCACGTTATGCGATCACTTGCACCAGGTTGTGCAGCAGCTGGTGCATTCTTAGGCTGGAAAACGAGCTGAGAACAGAAAAGTACATGAAAAGTACATGATAGCCAATAGCGAGTTACAGTAGTATCATCGCCCAACACAGAGCACATAAAGCAAAGTGAAGAAGCCATAGAAGACACTTCCGGAACAAATACTTTTCAAATAATGCAGTGAACGAGGGAGGAGAGAGAGAGAGAGGGGGGGGGGGGGGGGGGGAGGCAATGGCACATTGGGATGGAGAGGAGGTAAGTATGTGTGAACAGCTACTGCATGCACAGAGAGTATTGTGTACTTCCAGCAATAGTACGCACATTCAGACGTGTGGACATACGAAACAACTAAAGAAAATTCAGGTGATGGTGAAAGCACAGCTATTCTGCATTTATGCCAACTGTAGGAGCGAGAACGCTTCTACATGCACCCCAGCACTGTCAACCCCTCATATTCACGGCTTAGCTAGGGATTCAGTTCCCTCACCTGCGAATGCTCGGCCGCCAAGTTTCGCGCAACCTCCGCTGCGGCGTTCTGGTCTCCACGGCTGATTGCGTTTCCCAACGCACCGGCTAACTGCGCTGTGTAGCAGATTCACGGTGACCAAGCATTGCAACACAAGATCTCCGTCAGATTTTTTTAGACCGTCACTTTCTTCCAAAGCCACAGTGTCAGTGCTACAGAGCAGAGTTGCTAACTTCACTTGAGAGGCAAATCGATCAAATCAGCCAATATCACTGTTATTAACACAACTCACTAGTCAACACAGCGCCATCCTTGCACTGAAGACAGAAATCCGTGTAGGTAACTGAGGAAGTGGGGTCGTAGGATGCTGCACGTGCCTGAATGGTGCATCTGCATTACAGCTGCAAGTGTATATACCACTCTGTACGTCGGTGCATTGAGCACTCCTTCGACCTTTGCAACTTTGCAACTGGCCCTGATTGTGGGATGTTGCATCTTCTGGAAGACAAGCTAGTACAATCCCCCTTCCCCTTCAAAAATGCCCCAAATGCTTACCCACGCCAACGTGCACATTACAGATATACACCAAATATGGCATTAGCTTCCTTATTTTTATGACTCTACCTTATGTAAGCAGGAGCGCTGGAAGCAGCTTTTGATTGGTCAGGTCATACCACAGCATTTCACACGTTGTGTATGATATAAGGAGTCACGGTGCATACTGCAGCATAGCCTCCTCAACAGTAGACATGCATTGGTGCTGGTCAACAAGTTGGTCCAGTGGTGACCTGACCAACCGGACCGGTTCCGGTGGGCCTGGTAAGTATTTGATTAAAAAAAGGAAGAATGCCGGGAAGTTTTTTTCATCGACTCTCTCAAGCGAAGGCTATAGCTTGTGTGTTTCTGAACATTCAAGTGATGCTAACGCGGATCCCGCGAATATTATATAATATTATTATTACTCTCTCAATCCAACCAGCGGATTGGTAAGTTGCCTTACTGATTTGGTCATGGCTCAGCTGCCGTACTGGTGCACGTGGAGCTCTTGAAGCTGCTACCGTCCAACAGTTCCAGGGTGCAGTGCACACACACACACACACACACACACACACACACACACACACACACACACACACACACACACACACACACACACAGAGACACACACATGCACAGACAGATAGACACACACATGCACAGACACACATGCACAGACACACAGACACAAACACACACACTCACAGTTGGCCAGTGAAAACCCGATCACTGATCCCTTTCTGCCCAAACTTAAGCAGCCCTTGGTGCCCTGCAGCTGTGAAACCCAGCTTAGGTCACACCTCCGCCGTGCAACTCACTGCTCGGATTTCGATTGGCTGGATTTCACGGGCCAGTACTTGTAGATCGGTAGGTGACGTTGAGCTCACTTTAATATACTGCAGTGCTTTACATGAAACTTGGTTCTCCCCAACCCATGACGTAAGTCTGGTTTCAAAAATGTCCACATCCTGGCATTGAACTGTAGAAGTACAAATTTTCGTTCACAAAATCTTTCGTTGGATCACTCCACCAGCAGGCTTGTAAACGTACTAAATTTCGTTTTTGGTCGAGGTCTGTCACCCCGAACGTTCAGAAAAAAACTTTAGTTTGGCACAAACTTTAGTTATTTCGTGCCCCCTAACGAATATAGCGAAAGTTTATTCCAAACGAAAATTTGTACTTATGCAGTAGTATTGTTGTCACCTACATAATTTATTTATAGTGAATGTAAAACGTGTCATAATGACTCCGTGTGCGCGTAGGACGATAGCAACAGAAAGTGGGACAGTGGAATTTTAAATTGTGAGCCCGTCCTATCGCTCCCAGTTGCAGCCCATCGTACATTTGCATCGTGCAGGATTGCTGGCTACAAATCACAGGTTTCTTACCGTCAGCCATTTCCGCATCTGGTCAATCAGAAATCACGGCGCTTTCTGCTGGCACCAGTAAGGGCACGTAGGCTGGATAACTTTTGCCTAATTGGTACTCGCCGCTGAGAGAGGTGCGCTATGAGCGAACACTCTGCTGAAAAGTGCGGTGATCTGGACCTCACAATGGGCCTAATCTTGGAGAAAGTCGTCTCAGAATTAGAATCGAAACAATTACTTCTCAGTTTTATCATCGACACCGCTTGTACTTGTATCGTGTGTAATCATAGTAATAATAATAATATTATTAGTATCGAAATCGGGCTGTCGCCATAAACTAAAATGTAGCCTTGTACTTGTAGGTTGCCTTTTATGACTCCCATCCCACTGCATTGCACTGCATGCACTGAGTCTGTCCCAGATCGAAATCTGAATGCATGTTCGAACTACACACTACGGTCCGTAGATCTACGGAGAGCTAGACCGCGCCGTAGAGACGTCTTGACGTAGACCATAATGGCATTGGTCACGATAGACGTAGGCGTAGATCTACTCGTAGGTCAACCAAGGCGCTAGGCATGCCGCATGGTCATGACATGAGTCGTGACTATGGACGATGGGGCAGTATGGATGGTCGACCTGTCGACGGAGCTCCGGAGATCAGACTCCAGTCCAGAGCAGCCGGGGCCGAGTGGCCGATACGAGATCATCAGACACACAGACTTCATCAGAGACAGAGTCCACTGGCATTATTAATTTTTTTTATTAAAATCCGCAGGTTCGCTTTTACTAGGGACTTCAGACCATTTTTTCAAATCGGTTTTCTGTGGCTTATGTTTTGCTTTTTGGATAGGTTAGAGCTTCCTGAGGAGTTTGGTCTTTAGTTTTTTTAAATCGGACAAAGGAAACTAAAGTTACAAGCAAAATAGTCATCGCCTATCACCGGATTTGTCCGACAAACGTCCCACACATTTGAGATCAGAGAGATATGTCAAACTGAGAGAACCCACTTTCCTTGGCAACGCATAGCAACCGCACACCAGATCCAAAAACAATCTTGATTCTCCGCATGAAATAGCGGAATAGTATGGTTTACAATGAGGATTATGTAGTGGGTAGTAACAGGAGACATTGATAATACAGTCCTGAGATAGCTTCGGACTGTTGGTGTGGTTGGTGTCAAGAAAAAGAATGACCACGTAAGAGGCACTGACTAAGCACATGTACATGTACAGGACATTGGCTGGGGTAATCGTAGCACGCACATCATCATCAGCAGAGATACAGCAAATAGCAACAAGAGTATACAGCACATCTCCCAGTTCGGCACTCTTTCAGCTATTCTTGCGGAGCTCAACCAGATCGAGCATAACAGCATTGGAGACAAGAATCGAGGCATGGACCGAAACAGCCAAGAGCAATTCAATTTGTACATCAGCATCATTTAGCGCAGGATACTTCTCGCTGCTTTCCATACTGTGACTATGGCGGCGCTGCACGGCAAAGTACAAAGAGGAATAATGCAAGAAATAGGTCTTCTGGAAGGTGAAAACAATAAAGATTACCTTCTATCTAGACTAATTCGAGGTCGTAGAATACGAATATCACATTTTCAAGAAGGGGACCCGGACGGATCATATGGTTTCTCACCTTTCCCTTCCATCCGCATACGTATCTCCGTCAAAAATGAACGTAACAGCTCCATTCTTGCTGGTCCCAAACGAAGGCAAGCTCCAACAAGACGAACCGAAACTTTCTCCAACTGTACAAGACTTCCTTCATTTCGAAAAACGGTTCCACATTTCTTTACACGACTTGACATATGACCATCACACGATTTGTGCAGGCGTCGATTTGCACGCTTTTGCCAGTTTTGGGCCAAGAAGTCACGTGGTCTGAAGTCCCTACTTTTACCAGCAGAACTCCCTTCTTACTGACCAAACCACTTTTTACGGGCAGAAGACAATTCCGATACGAGTACACAAGTAATTGAAGAGAGGAAGCAAGAAAGAGAGAAAGCAATCCGAGAAGAGTACTACCGGTAGTATAGTAGTAGTATATGAAACTTCAAGGAAACGAATACCGGAATACCGGTAGATTGTTTTAAAAGGTCATTGGGCCATTGTAATACTGTACTAGTACCGATACTAGTATCCCGGCTTGGATCGTATGCAGGAGAGGAGAAGGAGGGATGGCGGGCTCTGAGAGATAGGAGGCCACCAAGACATGATTCTGTACACGCTAGCATAACGCAAAGACCTGCAACCTGCATTATTTTGGTGATTGTATTGCATTACACAGCGGAGATGAGGACTGATGAATACTACATTATACAAGGCCTGGTACAAGTACTTCGAAGTACAATCATATTAAATAGATAAACCTTGTTTTGTGCAAACCTGTTGTTGGTTGGCAGAGGGTCAGAACCGGGTCTAACACCCATACGGTTCAGATGATCGCAACCAACCGGGGTTCTACCAACCGTGGATGGTTGTAGAAAGGTCACTGTTTCCGAACACGGTGTCGTCCATCTTGTTTCATGCTCTCAACCACCAACAAGTACAATATGTACATGTATGATACATAACAGAGACAGAAACAGAATACTTTGTGACTGGTTTTAACTTTCTCTTGCCGTCTTGGTTCTTTAGGGGGACAGCACTACTATCAGATTTACTACATGTACTCAGTCAGGAACTCAACATCCTACTAACGATTACGTGATTGTACAAGTAACACGGTGTGGTTCAGCATTTGTGTCCATAGATAGCGGTGAAGAGGAAAGGTGGTGAAACCTTACTTGAAATCCTTCGACAGAAGTTCCGAAATGTCACACAATCATGTAACGCAGGATCCACAATGTACATGATTGTACGTGTATTGTACACGTGCACTACTATGTCATGTACTGTAGTAATGTACATGTACATGTACATGTACGTGTACATGTACGTGTACATGTACGTGTACAGTATCGAGTAGGAAAAGCCTCTTGTACGGGCAAGAACAAAGTAATACAGCTAGCGTGTGTTGAAGAAGAAAATGAGCGGAAATGTACTATGCTGTGAAACACGCATGCGGCATGATCAGGGCAAATGACAGCTGAAAAGAAAAGGAAAGCAAACAAACACACACACACACGCACACACACACACACACACACACACACACACACACACACACACACACACACACACAACAACAACAAGTGCCATACGCATGAATGTTAACGGCCAACGCCAAGGCCGACACCATCGCAAATTGCCAGCCCACCGAGACGACGACGTGAACCGCGGAGACGAAGGTCGACAGCCCGGAAAACAGCAAACTGATGGTGGATCCGCACCCAGGACATGACGTTGCTGTAGGACTTGTCCCACCTGGAGGCAAGGCGCATAGCAAGTCGCCGTTGATACGCACGGTACTCTGTGTGCAGTGCACCATCAGTTGAGCAGACCAGCGGGGTGAAGGATGCTCGCAGCTCCTCTGCGGCCGCCTTGTACTTTCTCTTCTTGGAAGAGGCAGCACTGTTGGACACGGCGTTCCAAGAGAGGTTCGAGCGGACATAGCTGGGTGCGTCGGCATCCACGATGCGGTTGTCAAAGTACGCCACCCTGTCTCCTTCCCAAACTCCCCGGACCAGCCAATCCGCCTGCAGTGTGGGGCGGTTGTTGCCATCCTGCACAGGTACCATCACCGGCTCGTACATGTACGTGTACATGTACATGTACGTGTACATGTACACGTACATGTACATGTACAGTGGTGGCCAAAAGTGATGTCCGGCACCCAAAAATGGGTGAATGTTGAGTGAGATTGGTTATTCTGGCCTGGTGATTCTTTCAATGACTTGCAATGCGGTCTCCAATAGATTTTCGGGAAAAACCATGACGTCATATATGTCACGTGACCTATTACGTCACACAAATGGCTGCCACGTGCGGACATGACTTTTGGCCAAAAAACGCACATGGTACCGTACAGGGAGTCGTCAAATACCGGGATCGGGAGTGGAAACGAGATGCGCGAGCGTGATCCATGCTCGCCTCGCGCTGCACGGCTGTTAGCTGCACTTGGATCGCGGCAACTTAGTTTTCTGCACGTGAACCATGAAAAATCAATGCATGCTCATGCATGTTCATGCATAACCAGTCAGCTGGCCTGCTCGCCCACGCATTTGACAGGTAACAATTCCATCAAATTTGAGATAGCTTCGTTCTAAGTCTCAAAACAGTTCTAAAGTCACCAAACCACGCTGGTAATCGATGGCTATTCAATGTTAACATCTTCAGGAAGACTTCAGCCGTTTCCCTAGAGTTTGGGCATCGTTGCCGTTGTTTTTCACGGTGTTCTTCTTCCTCCTGTCTGGAGCTGCAATTGCATCCTGGAATTATTTGAAAGGTATTTCGTGCGGGCTATGGGGGGTTCCAACAGGCATAAACTGACATCGCTATAGGATAACTGGTAACTTTCACCCTTCAAGGAGGTAGAGCAATGAGAATTTTTTTGTGGCGGTCGTCCAATTTTTGTGGCGGTCGTGGCTGTATTTGTGCACTTCCAAGGCTTTCATTCTGCTTGATACTACTCTCTACTGTATGGGAATCGTTGTTTAGGCACATGTAGCTGTCTTATTTGGTAGATCTGCTGTTTTCAATCACTTGGGACAATTTGTCTAGCCTATTTTGTCTTTCGTTCGTGCCATCTATCAGTTTTGTGGGGTGCCTTGACCTGTATTTGTGAAGTTCTCGAGTAAAGACCCTAATTCTTGACTGGAGTCACGTCTTGAATTGAATTTGCTGGGCGAGCCCTCGTTCACGCAGTTGTCCTTATCGTAATAGTCAATATCTGCTTGCTGGACGGACTAGCGGCTAGAACAGGGATGACCAAATGGTCCAAGTGTGTACTAGTACACGATTATTGTTTCCATCATCGTGAAATCAGCGTTGTGGAATTGCAGCCGTCTGCCTTTGGCACTGAGGACATGAGGAGAGTTGATTGTTACTTCTGCTCAGCAATGAAGCGATCATCAGCTCTCTTTGTTCTAATTATTGAGAGGACATACCGGCATCGCAATCAAGTAAAGATTAGGCAAACCTCGCCTACCTCCAAAGAGAGTCGAAGATATTTTCTCCAAATGCAAAGGCGATCTTTGTGAGTTTGTGACTTGCATTTGCGTGCATACATGAGCAGGTCACGGACGTCACGGCTGTTTCGCGTGATTCAAAAGGCAAGATGGCGTCCTTTTACACATTTTTGGTAAAAACCCACCTTTTTAACGCCTTGGCGGTGCCCACCCGGTACCCAGAGATTACACGCAGTGCAAGGAAATATTTTTTTGCTTGGTGCCAAAAGAGCTACAGAGCTACAAAAAAAACATTGTCGAGTTGTTTGGAGTTCGTCTCGTTGTAGGCCAAGTCAAGTGGTTTTGAAGTGTAGTGTTCGCTGTCTTGACGTGGAGTTTCGATAAAAGATGAAGGCGACATCTGCCAGACCCAGTGACTCTTCGGTTTATGCCGTTCTTCGACACAACATCATTTTCGTGCAGGAACTATTGTTATTACTTCTACAATAATTATAGTAGTTCAAGTTCTAGTATTACGGATCATGTCACAGTGCATTGTCCTCTACTTGCCTGTGGACGAGGAACGTTGTGTAGTTCCTGCACGTGCTCAGCACCTGAACTGTACGTTCCTTTAGAGTTTAGTTCAGGATTCAGGGCTACCCGTAGATGTGTTGACGCATGCCACCTGGTGGCTGAATCAGTGCACGTGATTTTCAACCTGGCAGGAGGAAGCAAAGAATTTTCATGGACACTCGCTTGAGTATTTTGACAAGTCCCCCCCCCCCCCCCTTTCTGGTGCTGTTCTGTTGGCACACTGCATCTGCATGGCGGGCCTGGGACAGGCATGCTCCCATGCAGCTGCTGTACTATTCTGGCTGGATTCTGATATGAGATCACAAGGCTAGCACAGCAGGATCTGCACAGCAGGATCTGCACAGCAGGATCTGCACAGTGGCTGAACATCAGCAGTAAAGAAGGTGCAGTATAAGAAGTAGTAAATTCGATTTCAGTGGTGCAGAACAGTTTTGATTTCAAATTGCATCGCTGCATTGTATTTTGACTTTTGTCTCATGTTTGAAGTAATTAGTTACAGTTTTGCTGTTCAAATGATTTCTGAATGTATCAGAGTGATAATGTTGACCTACCTATGGCCCGCCACCACCCGCGCTGATGTTGTGAGCGACAAAACAGTTTACTTCTCCATAGGTAGCTAGATTTGGGAATTTTCCCTTGGCTTTAATACTGCAATTGTTGTGCATTATAAATTAAGCACTGGTGTGTCGGCAGTGTGGTTGTTAGGTACTGCACGACCAAGACCTTTAGACGGTCAACATCTTTGTTTGTGTTCTGCAGGCCAGAGCGAAGGAGGTTGAATTTGTGGTGTATTAATTCACCTCCTTCCTCTCCAAGAGTACATACATGCGAAGGCGTGGCTCGCCCGAACAGCGTGGCTTCGTCAATATCGACACCCAACAAACTCTCCCCGGTGTTTTGGCTCTTGTTATCCACCGAGCACGCCCCCTTAAGATTCTTCTCCTGCTTTGGTCTACCTCCCTTTCTTGCACTCTCAATCCACCCACATACAATTTATCATCTGTGTGCGGCATCCAGGCTAGTACATTTGGCAGAGCCTTACTACAGCCACCACCACCACTATCCCCTCCCTTAATATCACCACCAACATCACACGGTGTTTCACTTTCTGCTGACTTCTGGATAAATAGTAAGCATGCCCTACAGAAATGTGTGGGGTGGACACCACTTTCATCTTTTTCTACCTTGATACCTAGAACATTGAAGATCTGCAATGCATAATCTTTCACTAGATAAAATTAATAGAGGGCTCCAAGACTTCCGACCACTCCGATGGCTGGGCAGTTTACATCCACCCAAGCGACACAACATACCCACATGCTCAAGGTGAAAATTCAAATTTTTGAAATCAGAGCTCATTGTTCAGCCATAAGAGACGTCAGAAAGAACACCATGCACACAAAACTACCCTACAGATCACAATGACACTAACGTATTTTGTAGATGAAGGTTTCCGCTATACAAATAAACTTCCCTCGCCGCCACCAAAACTTCCCCAACTAGCTACCCAGGGCAGTTTCCCTGGGCTACGTACAGCAAAAGACACGCTCAAAAAGGAGTAAGAAATCGACAAGAAACGCTTGAAAAGTCGCTCGCTCGAAGAAAGAAGCACTCGTTTTTTACACGCGATTGTACTACAGCTACTGTACTCTCACACGAGGCTATTTTTGTTGTTTTCAGTGTCTCAGGCTCCGCTCGGTGAGGCCGAGAAGCCGCGTGTAGAGAGCTGGCCCTGAGAAAATTCTCAGCCCTTGAGTACGCTTGAGTACGGGAAAATCCCCTACTTCGGTGACTGCTGGCCTGGCCTCGAACCCGAGATGCTGTGCACGGATTTTTGCAGTCTGAATCAGCCGTGGGACCACGGCACGTGCGCGGTTACCATGCCATCTCGAACCGACGCCATCTTTCTAAGTAGTTGCCGCTTCTTGACAGCCGTGGCTGGAGCACGCCGATTTTTTTCAAATAATCTTTTTTGTGCCACATTCACCAATTCCGCGGGATTTTCAAAATGTCAAAATTTATTTTGGTTCTTCCTGCAAGCGGAGCAGTTTAGACGTCTCTATACATAAACCTTCTCGTCAGATTTCCGCTTCCCTTTTGTAGTATTATCACTCTTCGTCGTGGATTCGTCGGCAGTGCATGGTCATGCTGGACAGGGAGATATCGGTAGCCATTTTACGGCTGATGTTGTAGGAACTTGGGCGAGAGGTGAGTAAAAACCAAGCTTTATCGAGTGAATACTTCTATCACTGAATAGCTTTGTTTTGGTTTGTTACACACGCATGCTGCATGTACAGAGCATTCGATTTATCAACCTGCAGTCAAGTACAGACCCAGGGAAGCTTCTCTTTTACTTGCCCAATGATCGTGCATAACATTTTATGTGAAACTCGTAAAAAGAAATGCAATGGTAGATTTAAGAAACTATGTGATGGTCAGGAATCAGGATACACATGGCATTCTCTACCTGGATGAATACTTGTGACAATTTTAATATAGAAATACTGCGCTGTTTTCCGTGTGCGTTTTGTCCAGACCTGGAGACCACATCAGCTGTGTTTTCAAGTTTAATTTGCGGTACAGTAGTGGCAAGAAAGCTGTCCATCATGCCAGCATCATCCGCAGCAGCAACAGCAGCAGCACCCCAGCCCACCGCCATAGTCAACTGCACTGCAGAGACACCTAAAAGATACAATGGTGGTTGGTGTGTTGTTGCGGTGAGAAGAGAACTGGAAGCTAGCAGAAAGCCTGAGTTAACTAGCCTCAAGCCGGTGTTGGCGACTTTCGGCCATGAAATTCTGGCCAACATGTCTCCGAATCTACCAAACTTTGAAAAGATAATTGAATCTGAGACACATGAGCATCCACCGTGTGTGTGCATGCACAGTGTGGGCATGTCAGTATGTGTGTGTGTATGTGTGTGTGCTGCCAAAGATGGCTCTCTCGTCGTGCCGATTGAATATGGTCCCTAATCTCTTGGCAGACTGCCGACTTTCTGCTGTCGCTTCCATGTTGTCGGTCCCGCAAGGGGACAGGTGACCGTAATGGCAGTGTTTACCAGGACCAGGTGTGTGTGTATGTGTGTGCGCATGCATGCATGCATTCCAGTGTGTGAATGTGCGTGCATGCGCAGTTCGTGCATGCCGTGTGTGTGCATGTGCAGTTTGTGCATGCCAATGAGTGCGTGCGCACCCGTATATTGGTGCTTGCATGTACGCATGCGTAACTGCTGACACCCAAAGTTGGCAAAGAGAAGCGAGACAGAAAGAGAGAGGGATTTAGAACAGTTTAATTCGGTGTGCATTGTCAATTCTGTGATACTCGCCACAATCGGCCAAATCTGTAATTGGATTCTCAGTGTTGGTGGTGCATATACGTTGTCATGCTTCCTCTTGACATGAGACATACTGAAAGCGGTGATGTTCTCTTACACTGAAGAAGAAAATAAGAGAAATTCCTTGACTTTATAATAATGTGGTCGTCATTAAAAAACAATAATGTTTTAGAAACAAAGGGTCCCTCAAAAAGTCAGTGGCATATCATCTTACACCGAGAAAATTCACAGGTAGCACCTATATGGAAAGGACAATGGTTACGAGAAGTTTTTTCGTGGGTCGAACCAAGTGGCTTTGATTACTGAGGCTGAGCTATTTTCCTCGATAAATTACATCAAAAGTCACGTCACTATCCGCGCGTGAATCGGGCCTCTAGTCATACATCGCAACACTGCGATAACGCCTACCGATAAATTAGGTGTCCTCCTACTAGTAAACGAGCAGACCACTGCAAATATCTCTGTATACACGTTCTGATGGACGCTTTCTCCCAAAAAATACTCAAGGCTACTCTAAATTGCATTTGACGACGCTGAGGTACTCAAGGCACTGCAAAAATTTTGCGCGAGGCGAGCATGGATAATCAAGATTAACGGCGTTTCCACTCCCGGTATTTGACGACTCCCTGGTACCGTAGTACCGTACTTTTTGACAGGCCATGCATGCCTGGAATTTGAAATCTAGCAAACACAGTGCTTCAGCCAGGAGTCGTCCTGGCGTGAATTTGTCACCGAGAGATTTCGTTTTGACCCCAATGGCTGGCAGGAAAGAGCTCTATGCTAGCACGAAGCTGGCCATTGTAAAGCTGAGTCAGAATGGTGAAAAATTTAGTTAGATTGCCAGGATTTTGGACCTGAACGAGCGTACGTGCCGTAGAGTCATTGCCAAACATCATGTCTATGGACGTGTTGAAAACTAGAAGTGTTCTGGCCGGCCCAGGGTGACCAGGGCCAGCTACGACCATCATCTAAAGATACTCCATATGGCAGATAGATTCAAAACCAGCCCGAAACTGAGAGCTGAGACGACCAAGCAGACGGATTCACGGGTGTCTGGACGAAAGGTGCGCAGGAGGCTGCAGAACGCAGGACAGAAGGGCTGCATCGCAGTGAAAAAGCCTTTCATGTAGGCCAAAAATTTGAAAAAACGACTAAAGTTTGACCAGGCCCACAGGAACTGGACAGTGGCAGATTGGAGTCATGTACTGTGGACTGATGAGTCAAAATTCAACTTCCACGCCTCTGATGGAGTGAGGTTTGTTCGCAGGAAGCCTGGAGAACGACACAGCCTGTATTGTTTGCGTGGTACTGTGAAGCATGGAGATGGAGATATCATGTATGGGGATGCATGTCGGCGACGCGCGTTGGACGGCTTTTCAAGGTCGAGGGCATCATGACAGCCAACCAATACATGGGCATTCTGCAAAATGTCATGCTGCCGTCCATGACTGACCATTTTGCTGATGAACAGGCTATTTTTCAGCAGGGCAATGACCCCAAACATACTGCCAAGGCACCCAAAGCATGGCGCGCGACGCAAGATTTGACGGTGATGGAGTGGCCACCACAGTCACCAGATTTGAATCCCATCGAGAATCTATGGAAAATGCTCAGCCAACACCGCCAGGGCAGCAGGAGGGCAATAAACGATGGGGAGCTCTTCACTGAGTGCAAGCAGGCATGATATTCAATTTCACTGGATATCTGCCGCCGCCTCGTCGAATGGATGCCGCGCCGCATGGCGGCTATGATCAAGAACAAAAGAGGCCCTGTGAATGTGTACAGGCTGACTCCAGAGAGTCTGGCCTTGGTTCTGTGGGGATTAGAACAGTTTAGATGAGAAATAGTGCACTCTACGCTGCCTATTGTAGATTGTGCAATATTGGCCAAAAGTGATGTCCGGCCGCACATTGCCATACTTAGGGATAGGGACACAGAAAATATACTTTTGTGAAATATTTTTGAATATTCTCCTCTAGACTTTGTATCTGCTCTAGAAAATGACAGGTGTACAGCTTGTTGTGCCATTTTGTTGAATATGACCGAGAAATCCACCTGCGGACAAGACTTTTGGCCACCACTGTACATGTAGGAGTCCAACGACGCCAAGGTGATTTCTGAGCATACCTTCCTCACAACACTCTGTCTCCCTAAACTGGGTGTGTTTTTCAACAGAATTGTTTAGCCGGTGGCCGCGGACTTCCTCCCATCAATCTTTCTCTGCTCGGTCCCCTGGTAGAATCCATGCCTGCTGAAATTCTGGTTCAAGCACACTGTAGCTTTTACCTGCCCTGACTACCTGCTACTGCAAACATGTACTTCGAAGTACACCGTATATGTTTAGCTACAGTACATAGTACTCATCACCTTTCTTGGCCTGAAACGACCTTCTTCCTCTGTCAGTCGGTGATCTCACTGCCTGAGTACATACCTATGTGACTATCGTTCTGCAGTACTTGCCTATTTGCGTGTTTCCACTGATCATCTACCCCAAATCATCACTGACTCCTAGTAATGGTAATACACTTTTAATTAAATGTCTTTTGTGCAGTTGTATAGCCGGTGGTGCATCGAAAAGTGACCTTTTTAGTTGGCTGAATTTCAAGTGAGATAGATAGAGAGGAATTAAGGGAGAAACAGAGAGACTCGAAAACAGATGGGGGGGGGGGAAAGAGCCTCGGAGAAAGAGAGAGAGAGAGAGAGAGAGAGGGGGGGGGGGGGTTGGTTGGTTGGTTTTTATTTCACTTCGCACATTCAAACGGGATGACGACCCAATAAAATGACGGCGAAGGCTTAGCCTAGAAGTGGCTATGGAAGAACATAGTAAAAGCTATGGAAGCACATAGTAAGAGAATAGGATACTAATAACTGCGAGTAAACGGGGGGGGGGGGGGGGAGAATACGATGTATCTGTGATACTACGTGAGGATTACTGAACTGCACGGGGGGGGGGGGGGGGGGGGGAGAGACAGGGACAGAGATAGAGAGATCAAGGCTGTATCAGCGTCAAGTCATTGTTATCTCCTCGCTACAGCACAAACATGATAATTATTGTCATCATAATTATACATGTAGGACTCTCAAAGCACAATTCCATTTCTATTTTATTTATACAAAGAGAATCTCGGTGCCTGGATACGGTAGGTTGTGACAGGGAGTACAATGTGCATGTCATGTACAGTAGTACTGCACGTGATGTATGTGACTAAATGCACACGTACATGTACATGTACAGTGTACATGACAATAGTCATGGGCATTTATGATTTACATGTAGATGGGAAAAGTTCATCCAATGGCCAAGTTTACTAGCCGCGGCGCTGCTACTTTTTTATTTTTTATTTTTTAATAATTCTACCAAGCATCAGAGGTACATTTACAGCGTACATAATCATTGTAGATGAGATCTCCAGTCAATCCTCCACATCTACATCAAGACTGACCGCATGCTTCAGACATTGTGTCACTATGGCTATGCAAATATGGTATGGTAGGTCGCATCACGTAACTCATTGCATGTGACACTGATAGCCAGTACTGAGTGGGTGCCATCACAGTCAGTATCGCTTCACCACTCAGTCATTGACCACGACCAACGACATGGGACAGCATTTTCGTCAATTTCCCGAATTTCCGAATCATTTCTGGGTCGAATAACTCACCCAGGCCAGGGACCCTGCTGCTTGAACGGAGCTGGTTTAGTGTAGCGGTGGTGAAGAGTTCCCGACAATATTCAACGCTGAAGTTTAGCGTCTGAACTGGTCAACCCTAACTGGTATGCAGGGAGTCGAGCTAATCGGAGAAGAAGAAGTGAAGCAGAGAACAGAGCGGCCTGACTAGAGGAAGGGGTTCTTCGAGGACGCCCAAGCAAGGTGGAGAAGGCGTTCGTGTGCGGCATGGCGTCCCATCCACACGTAAGCTGCAAGCAATTGTTTATAATGGCTAGAGCATGACCTAATTGAAATACTAGGTGTATTGCATGTGCAGGGGCGGGCGGTAACTAGTGCAAGCATATGCCAGTTATGGCGCTTGGTACGCCATCGGTCAGGCATCAGGTTGCTAGCCTCCATTCTACCTCTCTCTACTACTTTAGCTCAATCCCCTGCTCGCCAGAGAACAGTAAATGTTGTATGTGATATAATTTATGTATACGTTTCTGGTCGAGCTCCTCCGCCCAACTCGACGCGTCTTCTTCACCACCACAATCATAACGTCGGTGGTGTCTGAAAATGCAAGTGAGAAGCGTAAGCGGTCGCAAAAGCTTCTCCGTTCTCGTCATTCAGCGCGAGCGAGGTTTCAGCGATGCATCTCATGCATCTTGACTTTGAGCTTATTCATGAGCATTACGCGGCATATCAAAAGGCCAGGAGCTCTTGATCAGTCTTGAACCCGTTTTAGTTTCGTGATTCGTGCACGCGTGGATCATGGAGTACTCTACTCTCTACTCACTCTACACCAGTTCTAGATCTAGTCTTTTCGGTGTGGCTGTGCCTGTGGTGCATGCAGTGAAGGATGATGGCTAGCTGCAGGCCGCCGAGCACTCAGTACAAGACAGTAGATCTACGAGTACGAGCTCGTAATGCGACCAAGTCAAGTGGTCCATCAAATAAAAAAAGAAAGCCGGGTAGAACTGCGTGTTCATGTTGGCTTTGAAGTTTGTACAGGCCAGGAGCCGGGGATAGGAGTTCGGTGAAAACACGAGCGATAATGAGTTGCTGAGTTGTAATCAAAATTAACAATTGTTTGATTTCCCATTTTTCTTGACGCAGGAATCTGGCTTGGCCCCCAGTGGCCATAAACCGGTCCCGACGCAAAAGGCATCTCCGAGCCTGACGCAGCGGACATCAACTGAGAAGAGAAGCAGAAGAATAGCACCACCTGTGCCTCCACCGAAGAAGCCGCCTAGCGTTGAAGTCGGTGGTAGCACGTCGTCAAAAGTGACGAAATCGCCAGACGCAAATGTTCCATCCGCTGGCCCCGTCGCAGAGCTCGGGAAACTAGCACCTGGCCTCACCGTAGCGACAAAAAGTCCAAGGGTAAGGATTCGTTTTTATCTCGTGTAGATATAGCTTCCTGATGTCCACATGTCAGACACTGATACGAATACGTACTGTCAGTTTTGCATGAATACAGTACAGTTGATACTTGCAGCTATTTTTACTGATAATTTATTTATACTTTATAGTAGCAGCTGCTTCATGGATGCTGATGGACGCTGATGGGTCTTGAAACTGTTGCTTGTATCATGCAGCAGTAGGAAGTACTGATTCCCAGCCACAGCCACGTGGCCAAAGAAATCCGACTCACGTGCCGAAAGCAGCGCCAAGGCTCATGCGGCGGCCCTGCAGCCCTCGGATGGGCTCCTTGGACCGTTCATGTCATTAAAATGAAAACACGTCGCTACTTTGGACTCACGGGTCGTATTTCTTTGCGCTGCTTATATACTTTCGGAGAGTTTGAAATGACGCTACATTGTCAGGGTGACCGGACATTTTGTAGAATAATGCTCTACAAAATGTCCGGTATATTATTCATTTCATTTCGAACGCAAAGTACTTTTTTATTTTTTCACAATCATGTGGCGCAATTGCCGCTAGCCAGTCTAGGGTGGTGTGGGTGATTTGCCACTGTAGAGATCGTTTGCATGTTCACACGAGAACGAAGCGAGCGCATGCAGAGTGGTCACTGATTGTCGAGTTCGCCGGCACCCTGCGGAATTCCGTGTTTGTACCATTGACTCACTGCTTGTCCCGCATTTGCTTCTTCGCGGAATTGCAAGCTGAACGGGATTGCGGGGTGAATTTTCAACGATTGATGGTCAACTGCCCTTGTTCGAAAAGTTCCTTTACTTTATTTGGCGCATGGTGAGTTGGGCAGGTAGTCCACTTCAACGCCGCACATGCTAATCATTTGCATGAGGCGCTCCCTTGCACACATGGATTAAGTCAGCCATCAGCCGACACAACAGTTACGCTACCACTAAAAGTCGAAATAATCCCGACTACTTTGAAATGTTTATACGAGAGCATGTACTGGTACTACTACTTGTACTAGTACATGCTCTCGTATAAAACAGAAAGGCTCCAGGCCGTTCAAAAATAGAGTTCTTGATGGTCTCGTATGTAAAGAAGTGACCTCCGTAAAATGCATATCGTATCCGAAGCGGAGTCCAAGTTTCACGTCAGAAAGTCACCCCTTACAAGCTCTCTAGCACCTAATACTGTAAAGCGTGAAATTTTCGCGGGGTTTTTAGTTCGCGGGGTTTTTAGTTTCAGAATCCGGACAGGTTTGCGAGGTTTTAATTTTGCGATTGCAGAATTTGCTACTGTGGCATTCATGCTAAACCTTTTTTGGATCTCCTTTTCGCGATTTCCACGTGGTCGCGAATTTCGCAGAAATTAGACCATCGCAATAATTTCACGGTTTACAGTACCCGATTTTAACAAGTTACATACAGTGCGTGATTGCAGAAGCAAAGCTCAGCAGATGGGATGGGATGGAGCAGTGACGCATAGTCATTAGATATTCTGTTGTGATGGCGAGTTGTGTACTTTAGCAGTCATCGGAAAACGTTGCCATTGTAGCAGCCTAGTTTGGAGCCCACGTAAAAACTTGTTCCGATTGCCCATGTAAAAACTTGCTCCGGAGCACACGTAAAAACTTACCATGTGTACATTTTTTTTAAACGAAATAATCAATTATTATTTACTGCGGCAAAGAAACAGCAGCTACAAAGTGCAAGGTCACCCATGCACAAAACACGTACATGTGCATTGTACAATCATACGTAAAACTTGCTCCGATTGCCCATGTAAAAACTTGCTCCGGAGCACACGTATGAGTAACAACTTGCTCCGGACGGAGGACACGTAACTTGCTCCCTCCCTGTGCACATCTAACAACTTCTTCCGAGCACGCATATCAACTCACTCTGGAGCACACATGATAACTTCTGTGCACGTGTCTGTGTTGCCACACCTGCCGACATGTCAGTAGCCTGCCGATTTTTGAGGCCTGTCACGACCTGCCGACAATTGACCGTCTCCTGCCGACAACAGCCGTGAAAGTGTCCAAATTTGACCTTTGTGCAAGGTTTAGAAGTCATGGTCCAGAATTTTGGCTTTTACTGCTCATTACGAGTGTTTCCATAGCTCTCTCCTACAATGCAAACATCAGCTGTCTGGGGGAAATCGGCAAACTCAGCCTGAGCCGTGTGCACTGTAGAATCCCGCTGGTGGGTTTGTACAACGAAGCTTGGCGATGTTCGACCTTGGCCTAGGCTTATGCGCGGGTGGGTTTATCCGCTGGATTCTACGGTATATTGGGGATACTATGAAGGGGGGGGGGGGGGGTCCGGGGGCAAAGCCCCCGGATGATGCATTTTTATTTTTTCAGTCTACTGATATTTGGCTATAATGATGTGGCAACACTGACGTGTTTACAAGAGATTGCTCCTGAGACCACCCGATTACCTACACACACTGGAGAAACAAAGCAGTAACGTGTCCACCAGGAGACGTACACCAGGGAAGCATGCAGCAATGAACCCAGAGCACTAATACATTCAAGTTGCCACATTCCAACCACCGAGCCCCAGTGCAGCAGCACGAGCGGTATTGCACCTGCACAGGACTGTAAACCACGCGTGGTTGGTGAAGAATAAAAGAGCAGCTACACCACACCATGGAATAGATAGTCAGCGAATGATACCAGTGTAGAGTTTGTCCAGGCCGCATCCCAGTGTTTATACCTAGGCATATCTGAGACTGTTTAGCAGGATACAAGCGCCGTGTCTGACAAGCAAGCGCTGCTTAACAAGCTGCCGGAGATGGGATGTCTCATCGCCAAACACTGGTGTGGAGTATACATGTACCAGTAGCTGAGTCGAGTGCCCTGGCCTTGGCTAAGCTGAGTGTAGCTTTCAGCAGCTTACTGTCACCGATCAACACTTTCACTTTACCTGCTCTCCGTTTCCCCTCGTAACTATTGTTTTTTTGGCGTCTGCTATAACATCACACCGGGCACAGTGCAGCCTCTCAGTTCAGCAACTTAGCAGCTCTTCCTGCATGCATTCATTTGTATTGTGTCTGCCTATGTCGCCTTGCTGCCACTTTCACTACACAGTTTGCGCCGTGCGTTTCGCGTTTACCAGCATGTGTGGCCGGGCGCTGAATTCCCCACTTTCTCCCTCTCATGTACTTAATCATGTGTTTAAGGGAGAGTTGTTCACCATTTTCATGGAAACACGAAATTTCTAAACCACAGCAGATGTCTTGGTTGCTTGCTCACTTTCTGTTTGACGACCATTCCTCATTAGAATGAGGAATGGTTTATTAAACATCCAGATGGTTAGCTGTGCTCAGGCACGTCAAGGACAGTGTATACCTGATGTAACAGAGTTATGATATATCGTCTGTTGATGTTTCGGATATTTGTTTATACAGATACTATTTATTAGGGCTCAAACGGTTAGTCCGATTAACCGGTTGCAGACCGGTTACGAAGAATTAACGGTTAACCGATAAAGATAACGGTTACGCAGTAACTTTTCAGTCAATTATTCAAGTATCAGGTCGTTGCAAAGTATGCACTTTCGCAGGCTGTCGCACGAGTACGCAATTTCTGGGCTGTCAACTCGGTCATATCTGGTCTCTTGGTGTGAGAGTACATGTATGTATGAATGATCATGCAAGAGAATGTACAAGTGTGCGTTGTACTGAATAGGGTACATTTTTTGGATGAGTATAGTCAAATATACGGTTAAAAAAGAGTCCGCATGATTGCCGTGGCTTATAGATTATAACCGTTAAACCGACCGCTAGCTTAGCAGTTAACCGTTAGGGGTAAAACCGTGACCGTTTGAGCCCTACTATTTATGAAAGACGGAGATGTGTGATGCAAACGTTTGCTCGTTGGTTCTGTTTGTGTGTTGCAGCCGTCTCCAAAGAAACGACGGGCCCCGCAGCCACCATCTCAAGTTGCAACGGCACAATCCCTCTCATCTGCACCAGTCCCGCCAACATCACCTGCACCAGCACCACCCCTATCCCCCGCACCTCCACCACCCCTGTCGCCTGCACCAGCACCGCCAGCTGCTGCCACCAGTCGCAGTCCCAAGGAGCAGAGGTCACCGAAAGCCCCACTGAAGCCCCGTTCCATGAAAGTGTTGCCGGGTGGTATCAGCCTTCCCTTTCAGTCTAGACATTCAGTGACTGCTCCCTCTACTCCGTACCCCAGTGATAGCACTGCACCACCGCCTGGGCTGTTGGGAAGGAAGCGGTCTTCGTTGCCATCTATCCATGCCCAGGACAGCATAGGTAAGGCCTAGTCGCTGTTACGAGTACACTGAAATCTCTGCTTGGAGAACACCTCACAGTGCTGGCAAGAAAGACTGGCGTGTGTGTGCATGTGTGTGTGCATGTGTGTGTGTGTGTGTGTGTGTGCGTGTGTGTGCGTGTGTGTGAGAGAGTGTGAGAGAGAGAGAGAGCCCACACACACACATGTTTCTATGTGCACATGTCTGTGTGGGTATGCATGCCTCATATCGTTGTAACACTTCTCCCGAGATAGTGCGGTAGTTTGGCTGCACTTTACTGTACCCCTTTATTTCATACTGTACCGACGACAAGGTTTTGAGCTTAATTTCGTTTTAGACTATCGGGTAAGCAGGACTTCTGCCTTGTACTGTCTCTTGTGAACTTAACGAAAATAGGTTCCTATGTAAACGACAGGGAAATTTGACTTCTATCGAAAGCTACGGTTCACAACAATTCGTAATTCTGCTATAGGCCGTTGTTTCATTCTAATAATTGTGTTCAATTCTCTCATGTCTCTTTCACGCAGGTGATTTCCAACCGATAATTGACGAACCAGATGAGAACGTGTATTCTGAGCCAAGGAAATTGGACGACCTCCCTCCCTCGGTCACTTCGCCACTGTCCGCTCCCACCAGCCCACCACCCTCTGTTCCTCTCACTTCGCCGCCCGCAGCAACTGGATCCGCTCTTTACGAGGAAGTTGTACCCCGCGTCAAACGAAGTTCCGAGTCGATCCACCAAGCTACGCACAGTACGCAGAGCTACGAACTGGCTATGGATGCTGGTCAATACGACGAGCCAAAAACGAGTGCTGGTGAGGTGCTGGAGTATGCCGAGGCAGACACCGGCCCCCGCCCTTTGCTACGGAGCACCGTGTCGCCATGTTTGATCGGGAATCGTATATCGAGCCGCTCACCTGACGCTAATCGGAGATTTGGCGGCGCAAAGACGCCACCACCAGTGCTGCCCTACTCCCAGCACCTAGCCGACAAAGGATACACATCACCTCGGGAGTCGGTGTACGAGGTTACGGCGGATGGTGGGCAGGGAGAGCCAAGCCCCAGAGCAACTGAGTACACCCCACAGCAGCGGCGAGAGCCGTCCCAGGCAGGATATCATCCCGGCGGGAGTGACGTCGCCCCAGCTGGTGGTAGTGACACCGGCGAAGAGGGCGCCTATTCGTACAATTGCCTAGTTGATCAAAATTCCGCTCCACCCAAGCGCAGACCCGACGGCAACCAATACGACCGATTCTGGAGTCACGAGCGCCGAGTGTCCTCCAAGACTGAGACAGATCTTCTGCATTATGATCACATCCAGTTTAGTCGCAGTACCGACAGCGAGGACATTGAAGCGCACCCGGTTATTTCAACTGCAGCTTCGTGTGATGTCAGCGGTGTGCAGGAGCAAGTTCCGACCGTGCCATCGCTAGAAGATATAGAGCCTGCGATGGAAACCGTGGGTTCAAGCACTGCCATGGAGCCGAGAGACGTCTACGCTCACGTACAGCTCCGAGAGAAGCCGCCATCGACGTCCGACCATCCCGTCGGCCAGAGAAAAACACTCGTTACTCAGGACAGTGACACATCGATAGGGCCACCTCTAGACCCCTACCAGGGTACGCCAATGGTCGGCGAGAGTGTTCTGGAAGAGGATAGCGAGATCATGATCAATGGCAGTCATGACATGTACTCATCTGTGGATGAAATGCCGGCGGGATCACACGCAACTATTCCACTGCGGCAGCACGCAGTGGATAGCATTCAAATGAACCGTCGATCACGCAGTCTGGACGACGTGGCCGACATACGAGACCCTCCAGATAGCCAGCAAGATGGTGTGGCTAAGTTGCAGGAGCAACGGCAGCGTCGCGTACAGCAGCACTCTTATGAATATGTTGAGGTCAAACTCAAGCCCAAATCTAAGTCAGAGAAAGACAAGCAACGTGTTAACAGCGTCAGTGATGCACCTAGCACTGATCCAGAGGAGGAGCGGAAAGCGGCGGAGAAATGGAAGAATGAGGCGGAGAAGCTTCGCAAGCAACACTTGGAACGACACAACTACGACTATGTAGAGCCCATCAGACCTCGCCTGAAGTCGTTTGAAGCGCCCGCATCCGTCTCCCTGGAGCTAGTCAAGAGGCCGGACCAACCCACGATGCCTCTGCTGGCAGCTAGCTTGCAATCCGGAGAAGAGTTATCCTGGGATGACAGCGACCTGTCTGGGCTGATGTCGCCAGTATCAAGTACAAACAGCGCCAGAGCTACACCACAGGTAAGGACCCCAGCACACTGTGGTCTGTAGAGCGTGCAGCATGATTGTGTCATCGTTCTGAGAGGTGTGTAGATCGTCTACTACAGTGCTGGCAACTGAAATCCGACCCCCCCCCCCCCCTAGCGGTGCGCTAGCCGCGTTAGCGATTCGTACGAGACGCTAGGGGAGTCGGATTTCAGTTGCCAGCACTGTAGTACTACAGTAAGGTCAGTAATGGTAACGAACATTTAACTGGTGACAGTCAATTTTTTCTTCAGACTTTTCCCGTTTGTCTCTCTCCCTCAAACTAGTGAACATTTAACTCTAACGATTTAACGAAAAAATTCGTTAACATTTGAAGTCGTTATTATGTACTACTACTACTGAGTACTACAATGTCAACGATATGTACATGAACAGTCGTTTGCCAGTTTTTAGACAGAATTCGTTAGAATTTTACCTCGCTATATTAAACCTACACAAATCCGGAGATGGTTAACGTTTAATTGATGTTAAAATATCTGGTCTTACAGTAGCAGTGTGTATTCAATAGTGTAACACACACTAGTTTGGGGAGCAGTGGTTGGAGAGCAGTGGTTGGAGAGCAGTGGTTGGAGAGCAGTGGTTGGAGAGCAGTGGTTGGAGAGCAGTGGTTGGAGAGCAGTGGTTGGAGAGCAGTGGTTGGAGAGCAGTGGTTGGATAGCAGTGGTTGGAGAGCAGTGGTTGGAGAGCAGTGGTTGGAGAGCAGTGGTTGGAGAGCAGTGGTTGGAGAGCAGTGTAACACACACTAGTTTGGGGAGCAGTGGTTGGAGAGCAGTGTCACAAACACTGGTTTTCTATCCAGCATCATCGAGAGTCTACAAATCGGTTTTATCTAGAAGCCTTAAACATTTTCGCATATATAACATGCGAATGACATCATCAAAACTGATTTGTATTGAGTGGTAAACATGCAGTAGATGTGATCTAGTGCAGCAGTTATCCTTGTTATGCACATTCATATTATCTCGGCGGTTCCATGGCATTGGCGAAAGCCACGTTTTGTTTAGGGAGAGCTAATCAACTACTGGCGATATAATGCAAGCAGGCGAGAGCTATATGGGATCTCATCTTCCCGAGTACATTGAGCAGAATGATTAGCCTTTGGTTTGACTGCGGAGCACTCGCTTTACCAAACCCACTCGCACTGGTATCATCAAGTCATGTGGCCCATGAAACATCTCCAGCCCAGGATCATCAGAATTAACAGCAGATGTGAAAACCGTAGCCAACTCTCAGTGTTTAGTGCTTCTGGAGTGCATTCAACAAGCTCAGTCGGGATGTTGTCAGGTTCCCGTGCTCTTCCATTCCTATTCCTATTCTTGTTTTGCAGCCGGTGTGACCTCAGGTGTGATAATGCACTTTAGACAACTGTGGGGGATGGCAATCCTGCTGACACATGTCACTAGTGAACATTTTAGAGCCAGTAGTTCCCGCTTTGTTTTTCTCCATATCCGCTTTCTTCAAGCTGAAAGGAATGCTTGCACCACTCGCACTAGTTTCATGTTCCTAATTCACTGTCTGTCTACAGAAGCCTGTCCGCATGGGATCGTCACAGAAACTGGTGAAGTCGCCGCAAAAGAAACTACCACCGACGCCAGTCGACTCGGCGCCAAGCCAGTCGAATGGCCTGCCACCTGGTTGGGAAGAGTTCACAAACTCCCTCGGTACGTACTACTGGCACGCGGATAGCGGTGTCACGCAATGGGACAGACCCACGGCAGCGCCAACCAATGATACGCCGGAATCGGACCAGGTGAGAGATATAAACATCTTGCATTCCACACTGCCACAGAAAGGGGACAAGCTGGTGAACTTGGACTGCTTGCGTGCATGCATACATGCGTGTGTCTGTGTGTGTGTTTGTGTGTGTGTGTTTGTGTGTGTGTTGGTGGGTGCTTTTGTGTGCGTACCTGCGCACATGCGCTCACTGATCGCTTGTATCATGAAACTGGTCGAATTCATTCCATGTTCACAGCAGACTTGAACTTTGCTTCAAGGGAGTTCTGTTCATCAACCTTCCTCATTTCGTATTATACCGGTATGCTGCTTTTCTGGCTGTGTGACAGATGTATGCTGCGCCAAGTAGTCTACCGTACACACCTAGCTTGGTGGACGAGACGCTCAAGGAATTGACTCAAGCTAGTACACAGTAAGTCAGTTGCCTGTGCAGTGTACCCATGGATTTCTTTGATATGCATCTCTCTTCTTCTCTTCGCTCTCTCTCTCTCTCTCTCTCTCTCTCTCTCTCTCTCTCTCTCTCTCTCTCTCTCTCTCTCTCTCTCTCTCTCTCTCTCTCTCTCTCTCTCTCTCTCTCTCTCTCTCTCTCTCTCTCTCTCTCTCTCTCTCTCTCTCTCTCTCTCTCTCTCTCTCTCTCTCTCTCTCTCTCTCTCTCTCTCTCTCTCTCTCTCTCTCTCTCTCTCTCTCTCTCTCTCTCTCTCTCTCTCTCTCTCTCTCTCTCTCTCTCTCTCTCTCTCTCTCTCTTGCATATTTCACTGTTTTAATAAAAGTGTACATTGTATTTGACTATTTGAGTGGTGACCAATAATTTGTCATCGACTTTTTTCTTCTTCTTGATGATGATATTGTCAACGGGACAGTACTGTTTGTCAATATCGCGGACTCTTTTTATTTTTACAAACACTCTTACCTCTGGTGCTGCGGTACTGTGCAACAATATCGTGTCACTGATATTGTGAACAGGCGGCGAGGTGACAACAATTTTAAGATGGCAATAAACCGAATCAGCTGAAGCGACATGTTACGAAGGTTTTATTGAAATGTAAAGTGGTGTAAAGTGGTGATGGACAATGAAATAACTGTGATGGAAATGTAATGTGAAAAACAATAATAGGAACGATGAAAAATATAAACATTCATCGAACTAGCTTTCGCACAACGCTCATCAGGAAGCATCGTTGTACTAATTAACATATTGCAACACAGATTACTATAAAGGATCAATAGTGATAATTATTATAACACCTAAACAATGCCAAAAAAAGTATCACAATGTAAACGATACCGGGGTGTGTTCCAACGCATTCGTAAGCCTGACCTTTGTGTTCAAAAAGAGAGTGTTATCTTTTGAAATTGTTCAACCAGTAGAATGTTGTGTTTGTCTGGCCGTGTTGGGCTAGAAGTTTGTCACTAGTGTTGTTTCCTACTTGAATTTTGTCCCCTTGGAGTGTTTGATTGGTATCTCTAACGCCTGATGTTGTGATAATGATGGGTCTGCTGCACTGTGTGGTCACTGTGCCAGGCCAACGGTGGACCGAGCACGGAAGCAGCAGCGCTGGGCCAACTCTGGCAGCAGCAGTGTCTCACGTTCATCCCTGAGCTCGTCCGTGACGTCACCAGATCGGGTACGCTAGTAAACCCATTCACACTATATTGGCACTATTGTTTTCCGTTTTGCGAAATTTCAAAATCGTGGAAAATCTTGTTAACCCTTTGAGCACGCATGACGTATTAATACGTCACGTACAGTGTCACTGCACCCACGCATGACGTATTATTACGTCGTGAGTGTACATAGCGTACAAACGCGATTTGCATGAACCGCGTGAGTTCAAACTATCGTAACTCGGTCAATTCTTGGCCGATTCTCACGATCGAAATATGTATCTGCAAGAGAAAACTCTCAGCTTGCGATAGAAACAATCGCCGAAGCGATACGACCCCGGGTTGTTGAGATATGCGACTCGACACGGCAAATTCAAATCGATTTTTTTGCAAACTCTGCAGAACGCGTATTTTCCATTTTCGATCATTTTCGCGCTATCTGCTGCCATGGAAACTAGATTCAAATGATGGCAGCGGATCTGGGGAGTCCTCAAAAAAATTTTGAGCTCGATACGAGCAAGGAGAGTGAAATGGCAGCTGAGGATTTGATCTCCTGGCCGTGCTCAAGTCTGTCGAGCGCGTGCGTGAAGTTTGCCAGACTGTAGCATGGGCTTTTGGTGTCGCTCCGAGCTGAGCTTGGAACTATTTTGTTCCTCGCCTCAAGACCTTTGCAGGAAGCTCAAGATCGTGGAATTCGTCCAAAGAAAGGTAAAGTTATCGATCCTTGAACAGCTACTACTTTCATAGGAAAAACGCGATTTTTGCAGGTGCTGGCGTGGGGCGGCATTCAGGTAGCGTCGTGCTCAAAAGGTTAAGGCCATGGTAAAAAATATCTTTGATTCTCAAGTACGCGCGCATCGATTTTTGGTGGCGCACCGACGATTTTTTTTGTTTCTATGCATGCATATGCGTGCATGAAAACGGTCAATGCGAAAGGCATGAATCCGGGAGTAGTAAAATACCGGTATTTTTCTACTCCCTGGCCGGAATAATAAAATAATTATAAATTAATTATGAACCTGTGACGTACACATGTGTGACCCTATCTTTGGAAATAAAAAAATTGTGGGAATTAAAATAAAAAATCGCTCGCTCGCACCGATTTTCACAGGCTCATGACCTGAGAATCAACTTTATTTTTTACCATGGCCTAAATGTCGAAGAATGTCAGCTGTCGGGAAGTTCTTTCAGATCACACACAGTCTGCTTCCACCTTGGCCGTATTTGCTGCAATGAAACGTGTTGCTGAGCAACCGGTGCAATGGATGTTATGCAATTTCATTGGTCGGTCTAGCTGCTTCTGCCCCACCTCCACTGCTTCGGCTGCCATCAATATGTGCCTCGCTGCTGTTTATTGTTTATTGGCGTTTGCACGATGATGGTTTATGACTATCTGTAAAAAAACAAAAAACAAAAAGAATCCATCATCAGTTGAGATGCTTTGGCAAAGTCGCGTCGCAGCAAAACACTAGCGACCCGTGCTCTATACATAGCGCCTATATGCGGCTCAGCTGACTCATCATTCGTGTAAACTCTATAGGAGACAGAGCGATGGGAGATGCCTGTTTTTAGAAAGTAGTTATCGCAGTTTCCCAGACCATGCTGCATCGATATAATGATATGTTTGACTATGCAGAGAGACCACCCCCTATCAAAATAATAAATTCTACTACTACTACTACTACTACTACTACTACTACTACTACTACTACTACTACTACTACTACTACTACTACTACTACTACTACTACTACTACTACTACTACTACTACTACTACTACTACTACTACTACTACTACTACTACTACTACTACTACTACTACTACTACTACTACTACTACTACTACTACTACTACTACTACTACTACTACTACTACTACTACTACTACTACTACTACTACTACTACTACTACTACTACTACTACTACTACTACTACTACTACTACTACTACTACTACTACTACTACTACTACTACTACTACTACTACTACTACTACTACTACTACTACTACTACTACTACTACTACTACTACTACTACTACTACTACTACTACTACTACTACTACTACTACTACTACTACTACTACTACTACTACTACTACTACTACTACTACTACTACTACTACTACTACTACTACTACTACTACTACTACTACTACTACTACTACTACTACTACTACTACTACTACTACTACTACTACTACTACTACTACTACTACTACTACTACTACTACTACTACTACTACTACTACTACTACTACTACTACTACTACTACTACTACTACTACTACTACTACTACTACTACTACTACTACTACTACTACTACTACTACTACTACTACTACTACTACTACTACTACTACTACTACTACTACTACTACTACTACTACTACTACTACTACTACTACTACTACTACTACTACTACTACTACTACTACTACTACTACTACTACTACTACTACTACTACTACTACTACTACTACTACTACTACTACTACTACTACTACTACTACTACTACTACTACTACTACTACTACTACTACTACTACTACTACTACTACTACTACTACTACTACTACTACTACTACTACTACTACTACTACTACTACTACTACTACTACTACTACTACTACTACTACTACTACTACTACTACTACTACTACTACTACTACTACTACTACTACTACTACTACTACTACTACTACTACTACTACTACTACTACTACTACTACTACTACTACTACTACTACTACTACTACTACTACTACTACTACTACTACTACTACTACTACTACTACTACTACTACTACTACTACTACTACTACTACTACTACTACTACTACTACTACTACTACTACTACTACTACTACTACTACTACTACTACTACTACTACTACTACTACTACTACTACTACTACTACTACTACTACTACTACTACTACTACTACTACTACTACTACTACTACTACTACTACTACTACTACTACTACTACTACTACTACTACTACTACTACTACTACTACTACTACTACTACTACTACTACTACTACTACTACTACTACTACTACTACTACTACTACTACTACTACTACTACTACTACTACTACTACTACTACTACTACTACTACTACTACTACTACTACTACTACTACTACTACTACTACTACTACTACTACTACTACTACTACTACTACTACTACTACTACTACTACTACTACTACTACTACTACTACTACTACTACTACTACTACTACTACTACTACTACTACTACTACTACTACTACTACTACTACTACTACTACTACTACTACTACTACTACTACTACTACTACTACTACTACTACTACTACTACTACTACTACTACTACTACTACTACTACTACTACTACTACTACTACTACTACTACTACTACTACTACTACTACTACTACTACTACTACTACTACTACTACTACTACTACTACTACTACTACTACTACTACTACTACTACTACTACTACTACTACTACTACTACTACTACTACTACTACTACTACTACTACTACTACTACTACTACTACTACTACTACTACTACTACTACTACTACTACTACTACTACTACTACTACTACTACTACTACTACTACTACTACTACTACTACTACTACTACTACTACTACTACTACTACTACTACTACTACTACTACTACTACTACTACTACTACTACTACTACTACTACTACTACTACTACTACTACTACTACTACTACTACTACTACTACTACTACTACTACTACTACTACTACTACTACTACTACTACTACTACTACTACTACTACTACTACTACTACTACTACTACTACTACTACTACTACTACTACTACTACTACTACTACTACTACTACTACTACTACTACTACTACTACTACTACTACTACTACTACTACTACTACTACTACTACTACTACTACTACTACTACTACTACCACCCGTCTATGATGGCTGGCTTTCTCTTCACCGTGGATTGAAGGTCGCTAAAGACAGGCATGACTGTATTTGCATTTGTGTTGCCGACTGTTTCATCCCCGCAGGGTGTACACACATACTATGCAACGAGCATCGGCTACGTCGAGCTGGCGGAGCACGAGTTGACGCAGCGAACAGTGCACGGCGGCTGTGTAATGAACTGCATAGCACGGCTCGAGGAGATTGCGCGAGATGGCGCTGACGTGCCTGCAGACATTCGCCTGGAGGTGAGTTCATGATGCTCTACCGTAGCCAGTATTGCTCGCGCCTGACTTACAATACGGTGACTTTTCATGCAGGAAATATGTCCTTGTGCATTTCCACATCTTGCCAGAGTGTTAGTGATGGACTGAAGTATGTGTATTTAAAAAATTGTAAAAAAATCACCGAACTCCTATTTCCAAACTACCCATTCACTTGGTATTGGCGTCAGGCGTTTCTTCAATTCCCAGAAGTTGATGAGAACGCCCCTCTGCAGTACTGTCACAGGGTGTACTAGTACTAGCACATGTACATGATTTTAAATTGGTCTTTGAGGTGGACACGAGGCGCACGCGGGGTGATTCACGTGACATTGTGCTGTGGTTGAACTGTGCCTGTGATGCTGTAGGATTCAGAAGTCTACCTGAAGATTGTGTCCAACACTATTCAAGTTGTGGAGGTGCACACGCACACCGTGCTCCTGATGCAGTCGCTGCAGGGCATTCGCCTCTGGGGTGTGTCCAAAACAGATCCATAGTGAGTCTTGTTGCTGGTGTATATGTGTAACAGGGTTCTAGCGTGGACAGAAGGTGGTGGTGGTAGGGGTGTGGGGAAACAAACAGTGTACCTCTTTTTCTTTTCTTTTTCACGTTCCACTATTGCCTTGTCACACAAAATTCGACGAGCACCCAGAACGATTGATTTGTGACCGCATTCTCGTTGAGTGACCTGAATATATATATTTTTTAAATGAGCAGAGTGGTGCGCTATCAAGAGTAGGGAGCACACCATCAGAGTAAGGGGCATTGCCCCCCCCCCCCCCCCTTTGGCTAGAACCTTGTGTATTTATGTTGTTGTAGTGGTAGTTCGATGCTACCTTGTCTTTCATATCTGTAATGATTGACACTGAATCGTAAGTGTGATGGCAACCCGTGAAATGATGGCAATGCTTGGCCTAGAAATTGGCAAGCTAAAGTAAAGATAAGGAGCCGTCCGTAAAATTCAAATAAAAAAGGAAACCCGGAAAGTGGAAAGTTGGAACTGCTTGTCGGCCGCTAAAGCGGCAGGCAGGCTTTGAGATTTTCAGCACACTCCTCATGGCAAGCTTGCAGAGGTAGGGTTACAGGCTAGGTTGGAGCACCATTGGGTTAGCTTTGAACTCCAGCATGTAAACACTGCATGCCTAGCTTCAAGCTACAACACTGCATTCCATAATAATCATTTCATTTGACAATCGGGTGGGACCAAAATGCAGGGCTACTGCCACCTGCTATCTTGAATTAGTAGCAGCTAGAGACAGTCATCCAAGTAGCCCTTTATGCAGGAGGCCTTCCTTAATTTAATAAAAGGGTTTTGAAGTGTTCACCCCATCACTTGGCGTCAGGCTCCATTGTGTCGTATGACCTGTGTTCCCTCCACTAGTGCACTGTTAACATGTTGCCTCTGATTACTTATTGCTACTTCAAAGTTCAATGCTGATTATTGGTCACAGCTAACTTACTTGTGCAAGCATGTCCTTTCACTCACTGGATACTGCACTGCACTGCACTGGTACACTGTACTAGTTGTTGTGGCTGTGCATGTGGGTGTGAGTGTGTTTGCACTGAAATGCCCAAAGGTAAGTACCCGGGATATTTCAGCCTAGTGTTGGCATCTGTCTGGCTCCGTGAGCCACTAGAATTCTGATATTCCGTCATTCACATTCACGACACATGCGATCATGAATGACGTATCAGGCAGCTCTGGAGTACTCAGTGGAGCTCTGCAGGAGTTTTCGAAAGGGAGAGGCTTTGGCAATGGTGTTTTCAAGTGCGTGTGGACAGACTTGTTTGAGTGTGGTACAATCATTGTATCCGGCCTGGCACTCAGTTACATCTGCTGGACCTAGTCAGCTAGTGCATGTTCCAAAGCCATGTACATGTACTTACAAAAAAAATTAGTTTTAGTCGTGATACATACCACCAGACAGTGGCACCATGTAGCACCAGTTGTCGTGTTACTGTTAGGGTTCAACCTTCTTTTCACATACATGTACGGATGTACCGATGTATTGGGTTAGAAAAGTTGCCTGACGATTGAAAGACTCAAGAAACTCGGAGTAGCAACGGATTGTGTTTTCTTGGGGAGGACCGCTTCCAGTTCCATTGTGTACTAGCTCCAGTGCACCCCATGCCCAGCGCTGTTGAGCCCTCTTTGCGGTGGACTGGACCACTTCCCCCTGTGTACCAATGTACTAGTATTAGATAGATAGGCCGTGTTTGACAAGCTGTCAACGGGATCACCAACACCAGTGGCAATTATGTGGTAGTGCTTCTGCTATGCGTGATCAAGGTGATGCGCTACCAGATATGCACCTGAGAGATAACAATAATGATCACAATAATTATGTATAGAAACATAGGGCCTAGGGGAGGAGATATAAAAAAAAAAGAAAAGAAAAGGGGGGGGGGTGGGAGTATACAAAGAGTATGATGAACACTACGTCCACAACACAAAACATTAGTAAAGCAGGATTCATCATTGTTAGGATCATCCCCATGCTCATTTTCTGAACATTCATCGGAAACACCTGGGTGTCGCCGCCGTGCGGGTGGATCGATCTATGCCTATGGCCCAGTACTACCAGTAGGCAGTAGATCTAACTTCTAAGGCTACTAACTAAGGCCAGTGGTACTTTGATCTGCAAGGGTCGCGATACGAAACTCACAGCGAAACGCTGTGGCTATGCTATCACCAGATCACGCCAGTATCAGCGTGACATCGGAGGGAAATGATATGGCAGCCACGGGGACCGCGTACCGGGCGATAGTATTGACTATTGTGATGTGAGGAATTGACCCATGTTTCCGACCGCTGATCATCAGTCAGAAACCGCGATCGTTTCTGTACTGTCTTTCAAGTGACTGAGAACTCTCAGTCTGAGTGAAATCTGAGCGATCTGGTGCGAAGGCCACATCGTTCGCGTGTAAACATCGCATTGATCGCACCCCTTCGATTAGATGGTTTTCGGCAGCAGTAGAAAATGCCAGGGGTTCAAGTAAATAATAAGTGACCGGTATTACGTGGGCGAAAGTTTGTAGTTTTCTTCTTTCTCTGTGGGTAAGTATTAGTTAGTTTGACTTCACTCGGCTGTTGAGCAATAGATCATTATGCGCAGTCAGACTGCCTCCTGCCTGAGTCCTGGTTCAGTTGTGTTTCGCGAGGTGCGCACGAGACGTGCTTTCTTTCCTGGAATGGTTCGTTGTACACAACAGCAACCAGTGGCCCGTGGCCCCCTTATCGTCCACGCGTTCGACGTAGACACTTATGTTATTAGCAAGAGTAGTACTCTTGTTATTAGTAATTAGACAGACGTAGTTCCATCTGTGAAAAAAAACTTGGGAGAGCTAGAGTGAGTAGAGAACCGGCATCGCGCCTACATCGAGCGTGGAGTACACGTACCGCCGTCAGCCGGTAAGTACAGTATTATACAGTGCGAGTTAGTTCGTGTCGTCTGTCGAGTGCACTTTCATCCTTGCTGTCCTCGCTTCATCATAATCAGATAATAGCCGCGTCACACTGCATGACTGTATCAATGTAGTCGCAATTTTGACGTTGCATTGTTTCCTGCGCTTCCGACCAAGCGTTAGCCAAGGTTCGTCAGGAGAAAAAGAAAATTCTGTGAGCGTGTTCCGTGTGCTGCTGAAGCTAGTGAAGGACTCTGGAGTCTGTCGTGATCATTACCGAAGTAAGAAGCGTTTGTATTCTACATTTAACCAGATGGAACCGTTGGCACTTGTCAAAACAATGAACTGACAGTGACCATGTACTCGAATCCTGCATCGTCCAAACGATCGAAACTGGTTTTTAAAACATGTTTTTCGTCTTGGGTGGGCGGTATGGAACTTTTGATTTCGGTTTATCGATGAGTCTTTGTGTGTGTGTGTGTGTGCGTCTGTGTCTGTCTGTCCGTCTGTCTGTGTCTTTGCAGTGTTTTTGCTTTCGTTGCCCGAGACCAGACGACTCAGCGACACCGCTGTCGCATCTATCGGTGCAAGATTTCCGGCAAGAAGATTGCGCGGGTCCTGCGCACAGCCTGCGACCAGATCCTGCAGGAGCGCAAGATGAAGCAGGACGGCGTGGAGAAGCCCAGGACGGAGGACACCATGGACGGTGTCATGTACAACACGCCGCGCAGCGGAAACGCACCGCCGCTCGTACAATCACGCTCCTCCTCGTCGTCGTCAGCAACGATCGGCTCCGACAGCTCTGCTGGCGGGTCGTCGACGCAAATAGATCGCTCGGCAACACCGGACGGGGCTGTTCAGGCACCCGAAGAGAGTACGTTGATAACCATAGACACATGGCCCGGGTATCCTAGTGTGTGCAACATGAACACAAATTGTTTGACATTGTTGGCCAAACTGGCAATACCAGGGCTGCCACACTTGGAGGGAGACGAATCTGACAGGGGTGCGGGGGTGTCCCCGTCGGGGGTGCAGGGGGCAGGGCCCCCGCGGTGAATTTTTTTAAGAAAATGGCTTGCTGTTGGGGCCCCAGAATACAGCACGCGTGCATTTTACAGCTACATGTACATGTACAATGACCGGCCAAACGCGACCTGGAAGCGCCGAGTTAATGGCCAACTCGACTAAAAAGCGCTCAAAATAAAATAATCGATTGTCCCTCTTCGGGACCAAAATCTGTCGGTTTGTCGGACAGGCGATCAAAAATCGGACAATTTCCGAAAAATCGGAGCAAGTGGCAGCCCTGCAATAGATGCACAGTCATGTAACTACCTGAGCTGCATACATGGTATGTCTGCGAAAAAAACCCGCATCACGCAGGAATGGTACTCGCAATCTTTCGCTCAGAAAGCGTTAGCCATGTCACTCCACAAAATGGTCCCAGTGATATAGATAATGTCGCTCCACCAAAGGGCCCACTGATATAGATGACTACTGTAGGCCGTTGCATGATCTGCATGGATTGCAATGATGAAAAGTCTGAACTCCTAATGAAAACACTCACCTTGGTGTCCATGATGTAATGATGAGAGTGAGCAGTAATTTATACTGTTGTGTTGCTCTCTGTCTGTCTCTGTATGTTTGTCTCTGTCTCTCTCTCTGTGTCTATGTGTCTCCTTATCTCTCCGTCTCTCTCTCTCTCTCTCTCTCTCTCTCTCTCTCTCTCTCTCTCTCTCTCTCGCTCTCTCGCTCTCTCGCTCTCGCTCTCAAGACATTGACCCGTTACTTCGGGAGCACAAGGAATGCTTTGCTGCAACGTATCTCGGCTTCACCGACGTCCCATCTAGTTCCGGTAAGTATGCGTGTTGACATTGGTCCAGCTTCGGACTAAAACATATTATACCCTTTGTAGTTTGTAAGGGAGACAATGATTATTGCAGTTGTCTAGACTATGTATGGTGTCCAGTTTTGGCACGGTGATAATGTTTGGCAGCCTGGGGGTTGGTCGCCGACAATCAACAACACTAGTACCGTAGGAACAAACTTCAAAGTAAAAAATCAATAAAAACAAAAACAAAAGCAAACAGGGCGCTCACGAAGGGCTACCACTCGAAACACACTGCTAGTCACTAAAACTGTTTTCAAAATATTGATCAACGTTTTTGGTCTATGGCTATCATCAGCTAACTAGCGTTACAGGCATGAAGCTGCAGCTGCAGCGAGTGTCCAGACTGGTCTTACGTGATTCTGCATGTGATTCTATTGCCGTGATGCGTGGTCATGTGTGCAGGTGTGGAAACCATTCGCAATGCAGTCAGCAAAATGCAGCACACCTCACAGGACAACTGGGTGGAGGTGATCGTGGAAATATCGTCGGTGAAAATCGCCCTGATTGATCAAAAGGTGAGGGCGTCAAACATGGTCGAATCACGCAGCATATCATCCTAACCATACACATCATGCTAACCATACACATCATCCTAACCATACACATCATGCTAACCATACACATCATCCTAACCATACACATCATGCTAACCATACACATCATCCTAACCATACACATCATCCTAACCATACACATCATCCTAACCATACACATCATGCTAACCATACACATCATCCTAACCATACACATCATCCTAACCATACACATCATGCTAAGTACATGCCATAGTACTGTGTCAGGCTGAAAGGCTAGGACGATAGCTACAACGGTCGAACAGCTGTCTGGAGGAATATTGTGTTTTACCAGTTGTAAGTCCGGGTATAAGTCGACCCCCAAACTTGGGGCCTCAATTTACCGGTTTACGGGCAGTTCTACCCCGGTTATAAGTCGACTACTGTAAGACCAGTAATAAATAATAAATAAAATTCACGGTTCGCGTGAGACTCGGCTGCAAGCCGAGTTTTCCGCATCCGCCATGGGAACGCCACCACCCTCTAGGATCAAGGCGCAGGTGCAGCGCCTAAACGGTGGGAGTAATGTTAACGAGAGCATTTTAAACATCTTGTCTTACAGTGCTACTTCCCTTTTTAGGTCATTAAAAGGTCATTAAAAGGTCGACCTATAACCGGTAAAATATGGTATTACCACCAGTATGGAATTACATGCTGGTCGTTTGTTGTGTGAGTTTGCGAGAGTCCAAAGAGACGGGCGTGTTGGGTCATCTTTGAGCGCATTCTGGGCCTATAAGAAACTGAATTGTCTACCGCCTCCACGTCGCTTATTCATTACCTGCTGTGTTGACTTCTTCACAACAACAGTCCTACAATGGTTTATTCGAAATGTTTGTCCTTCTTGCAGACGCAAGTGACTTTCAAAGAGCACCGGATTCGCTTCCTCACCTTCTTGGGGATGGGCAGTGACACATCGTAAGTACAGTGCACCGACAGTTCTACACAGACACACCTGGGTTTAACGACCACTTTTGCTTGCACCGTGGGGTGGTCGCTTAAACCAGGTTTTACTGTAGTACTAGTAGTGTAGGTGTTTGGTTGTTTATAAATGTTTACAATAGACTGAGTGGAATAATGGATGGAATACCAGGTTGAATACCAGCAGTGTAATTGCAACATGCACCTGATGGAGAATCCAGCTGCTCCCATTGGTGAAGCTTGCAGTTCCTGTCGACTTGGATAGTCAAGTTTTGGTCAGGGAGGTAGGAAGTGGGTGTTCCAACGTAGGTAAGAGCCAAGTTCTCCAGTATCACTGCTGAAGTCACTACACCTTGATCTGTGTGGCCGTGGCATTGCAACAATTGTTTCTGTTTGGCCAGGGTTACCTGTGCCCGTGTGTGTGTGTGTGTGTGTGTGTGTGTGTGTGTGTGTGTGTGTGTGTGTGTGTGCATGTGTACATGCGTGTGTATACGCGCATGCACATACCCGTGTGCTGCACAGATACTGTGGATACATCATGAGCAGTGGCAAGGACAAGTTCTGGTGTCACGTATTCCTCTGCGAGAAGACCAGTGGCAAGCTGGTGATGGCATTGCAGAGTGCGTGCAAGGTAGGCGCACACTCTCAGCCGGGGCTCATCGCGGATGGGATGCTTTGAAGCATCAGTGTTGCTTTCCCTCTGCCGGGTTCATGCATAGTACGTGTACAGCTCCAGTTAGTAGTGACGTGTACATAGCAAGGAAGGGAATCTGCTCAATGCTCATACCCTCGAGCACCTGGTAATTCAGGAGAAGCATGCTGTAGATCAGAAAGTTGTAGAGGAGAAGCTTACTTTAGATGGAGCACTGTGTCTACAGGGGCGCCGGAAGGTATTTTAGTGTGGTACGGTCAGCCATCTGAAGTACAATTTACTTGTGGGGGAGGGATGGCTGAGCCGGAAAATTTGGAAATTTAGAGCCCAGATTAGTGTATTTTATTGATTCACGGGGTGACTGGGACAAAAAGTGGTACGGTCAATACCGTAGTGACCGTACCATGTGCAATGCCCCTGGTCTACATACACTGATGAGTGACTGGCAAACTAACCTGTTTCACAGCTCTGTTGCGAACACTTGCCCCATGGCTTGTCCTTCCCACTCTCCTCCAGGCTCGTTTCCAGCGTGTTGTGGACACGCAAGATACGGAGGAGAAGGCGGACCACCTGGTGAAGAAGTACCTCAAACCCGCCGCCACCCCGGCTGCACCGACGTCATCGGACGACGCACCACGGCCTACGCCGGCTCCGCGTGCACCAAAACCAACTGTATCAAAACCGGCACCTGTGAGTTACAGTCCAATACCATAGAGTGGTTTCACATCTTTGGTCATGTGACTAAATTTGTGTAGAAAGTGATCGGGTCATGTGGACAGTGGAACCAACATGGCTGACGTCACGTGACCCATAGATGCAGGGTTTGAATGGAGTTGGAACCAACATGGCCGATATCACATGACACATAGATGCAGGGGTTGAATGGAGTTGGAAGTTGGAAGCAACATGGCTGTCCCGCATGGTCATGTGATAGCTGTGAAACCAGCACTCTATACGGTGACAGTAGTACGTGTTGCTAGACCTGTGTTAGCAACCATTCCGATACGAAACCATGTGTATTGTAAAATTGTTTTACTTTTAAATTTTCTAGGGCCCTTCCGCTCCTGTAAATACTTGGAACATGTACTTCAAGTACTGAAGACTGCCATGTATGTGCGTGTGCGTGCGTGCGTGTGTGTTCGTGTATCTATTCATGTCCACCTACTCGCCTCCAGGAGAGTGCGTTCTTGTCGGTACTGCAGAAGCTGAATCGTGTTGCTGGCCGACCAGCGGTGAGTCTGCTCACTTAGTCGGTACATGATGCATAGCACTACTGTTGATGGCGTGTTGATGGCGTCACGTTATCCGTGATGTCGTGTGTTATTGTCTTATTGATGGTTTGTACCCACGTCTGGGATTGGGTTAGGATTAGGGTAAGGACTTTGGTTGCTGAGGCAAATGTGATGGTGAAGAGGAGATGAGTACTGTCCTCTATAATAATAATAGTAATATAATGTCAAGCTGACAAGCTCATTGGAACAAAAGGGCTCTAATGCCTCCTGGTTCTGTGGTCATAATTCTGCTGGGATGACGACTACACCATAGCTCAGTGGTTAGAGCATCGCTAGCTACAAGCGAGGGTCCCTGGTTCGAGTCCTGGTGGTGACAGTCAATTTTTTCTTCAGACTTTTCCCGTTTGTGTCTTTCCCTCAAACTAGTCAAAATTCTCCACGAGCTACCTATACCATTGATGTTAGCCGTGTTCTCTAAATGATCCCTTTGTTGTTTGTTGCAGACATCTGGCAACAATACTTACTTTCTCTCCGTCGCCGCTAAGTACTACGGAAGTGAAGATGTCTACACTGCCTCGGCCGGTGTCAAGTACGTGCAAGAGCCGTTCAAGGTAAGCAGTGGCTGCGGTTCCATCCTTTGAGGCTGGCTAGTGCGTTGATTTTTATTTTATTAATGCGATTAATAGTATTAGTGAAGCGGACATTACAAAATGATGAATGAGAATACATGTATCTAAAATGGTTGTTCCTAATCGATTTTCTTGAGACTATCATCAGGGAAAATCGTCTCACAATAGAGGCTACACGGAGAAACAAACTACTTATAGGTTATCGGATAGTGGGAAGTATACAAGGTGAGGTGTGAAAAAAAAACTAAAGTGGGAGAGAAGACGAAAGAAATTAGAAGAAAAGATGTGAGAGTGTTCTGACGGTGTGAGCTACTACATAAGGTGAGTGAAATGAAGGCGTGGAAGCAGGTGGATGTGATAGAGTGAGGAACTGTGAGGTGTAGCCTCTATTGTGAGACGATTTTCCCTGATGATAGTCTCAAGAAAATCGATTAGGAACAACCATTTTAGATACATGTATTCTCATTCATCATTTTGTAATGTCCGCTTCACTAATACTATTAATCGCATTAATAAAGTTATTGTCTCCTCGTCGCCTTTTGATTTTTATTTTGTTTAATACCGTTCAGCTCCAGTATGGTATGGGTTGTCACTACATGTATTCGCTGCCGGTGTTGAGACCACAGTGAAGCCTGTCTAAGACGACCGCTCGAGGGACCTTCACAATGTGGTCTCTGTTACCAGGTGGTCTCCTTATCCAGGGCCACCAGTCTGGAAATAGCATCGCTTGTCCTGGTTCCAATGCAGTTGGCGTCATGCTTGTTTGTACTCAGTTGTTACAAAGTTGTCAACGACCTGACGTCACACTTCGAAGCCCTATTATAGGCCATACACACGGAGTAGAAAAGAGAAGAAACGAAGATTCTTTGCTAGCAATGCAATGAGACTGGCAATAATGATTGGTATTAGAACCCTGGTGCTAGTCACTCCGTTCTTGTGCAATGTGTTGTTTCATCTGCCCTTGCAGAGGTTAACCAGTGCTGGCCGCGTACCCGTGAGCTGCAAGTGCGAAGTGGACTCCAACGGCGTGCACCTGTCCGACGCAAAGTCCAAGTTTGACTTGTGGTGTCCAATTGACAAGATCACGTTTGTCACCGTCATCAGGTACTAAAGCGGTATTACATCGTACAGCGCTATACGGGAAGCAATCACAAAACCACTGCCCATGGCATGGCATGCAGTGTTTGTGCTGCGATGTTGGAATATTTGTACAAGTACACCATGCCGCACACAGTCACATGCACCCACCCATACACATGCACACTTGTACTTGAACTCATTGTGTGTCATGTATTTTTGATGTTGAAACGTTTCTTCAAAGAAAGAAATGTATTGTCGGCTGATGGATCCTATGCCTACGCCGGGCAATACATGCACGTCGCTCCTTGCACGGCGTTTCCTGCAAAGTTATATTCCGTCAACAGCACGACACAATAATATACCTACTTGGGTGTTAAAGGGGAAGTTAAGGCAAAAATTAAAATTTCACCAGTTGTAGTCTTCGGGGTGCTGAGTCGAATGGTCGTGGTCCGAGGAAGCTGAGACGCTCCCTTCCTACTTGAATCCCAATCGAACTCGCGTACTTCCACCGAAACTGGGTGACTGCGCCCTACTAGATGGGGATTTGTATGCAAAATGTCACTAAAAGCGCCATTTCGTTCTTATAAAAGCACGGATGACCGCGATTGGCCCATGTGTTGTAGTCTTTTGGACGCTGAGTCGACTGGTTTTGGTCCGAAAAGGCTGCGATGCAGCGTTCCTCCTTTATTCCCAATCGAGCATGGTTGAAGAAGCAGTCACGTGCTCCTGCGTACACCAGTCACCTGGTCACCGTGCCTGCAGGGTACAACTTACTAGCCTGTTTGACCTTTTTTGGGTGCAGTCCTGTCACTCGAGTTGAACTCGAGTTGAACCTTGGTGTGAAAGTTGTCACCTGCTGGCGTGGTGACCAGGTGATTTGGGCACCCAGGACCACGTGACCGCTTCTTCAACCATGTTCGATTGGGAATAAAGGAGGAACGCTGCATCGCAGCCTTTTCGGACCAAAACCAGTCGACTCAGCGTCCAAAAGACTACAACATATGGGCCAATCGCGGTCATCCGTGCTTTTATAAGAACGAAATGGCGCTTTTAGTGACATTTTGCATACAAATCCCCATCTAGTAGGGCGCAGTCACCCAGTTTCGGTGGAAGTGCGCGAGTTCGATTGGGATTCAAGTAGGAAGGGAGCGTCTCAGCTTCCTCGGACCACGACCATTCGACTCAGCACCCCGAAGACTACAACTGACCCGCGCTCTGCGAAAACCGACCTTAGGTGCTTCGTAATTTTTTCGAGAAAAAGAACAAAACGTCACGATCTGTCGATTTTTGAAGATTACAAAGTGAGAGTCATGGCGGAACGAAGCAGAAGACGGTCGCTAGCTCAAATTGCTGTGGGCTTCTCCCCAGAGGTTTTAGCCGAACTCCTTCACGATGAATAGTCATTTTTTGGCCTGGTCCAATCGCAGTTCTGATGACAGCAGTGCCGAGGAGAGTCGGATGTGGAATCGCACGATTTATCGCAGGACGTAACGCTGATCGAGCTGGACGGTGATGCGGAGGAGAATTTCGATCAGGCGTCAGTTCTGCCACCAGCCCACCCCCTCAATGCCGGCAATATACAGAGTGCAGACCAAGAAAAATCGGTTCAAGTACTGTCTACAATCCAGGAGGCGCGTGACAAGTTAGTTTGACAAGCGCTGTAGGTGTTCCGCACTGGTGCTGTTTCAAGAGCATGACACTTGAAACCTTGCTTACACTTACAGCGCACACAGCGCAGGTCCTGATCAAAACAGATTGCTACTTGTGTGTAGGCGGAAAGCTAGACGTGCTCAGGAGACGTGGTGAGGCTACCCAGTGCGTCCAGCATGCTGGGAGATGTGATAGATGGGGCTCAACAATACTACTCTGAACTACTAAGTACAGTCAGTGGCTGGTGTGGAAGTCATGTACATGCATGTCAGGAAGTCTTTGTGTGTGCCCCCAGGATCAAGCCCTGGGTGCTGAAATCTACAGGCTGCTGTCAGTGCAAGTGAAATCAGCCCAACACAGAACTCTGGAATGCACTGCCTGTGGAAGATGTTGTGGAGCTGAAGCATTTTATAGAGCATTATGCTATGCTAGTATTATGCTATAGTTCATGGCCTCCCTTATTAACCTGCGGCTCCACATGGGCACAACAAGCCAGTACCAACCTACATGTATTTGCCCAGTATCACTACGAAGAAGCTTGTTCACCAGGCGTTCACAAAGCCTGGTGGCAAAGCTGCATACAGTACGTTTGGCAAGATTTGGATTTGATATCACGGATTACGAAACAATGTGTGTGGCTGATGTAGACATAACTAGATGTTCTAACTACCAGTACCAGATAAAACTATCAATATCCTTTAACCCGGCATTGATCTTAGCTTCTTCACTACTTTGCACCTGCCTCTACGCATCATTTCGGCTGGCATATCCTCAAACAGAGCCAAATACCTCTTCCACCAGATTCGTGAGCAACACCATCCACAGAACAGAGATAGAATGTGTCTATCTCCACAACAGGAAGATCCAATGCCATCATAAACCTTTCCTTTTGAGGATTATGACATACAGATTTATTCTGCAAAGTTTGGTTGCAATCATCCTGCTTGAATTCTCATAGCATGGGTTCCAAAATGTAGCATAAAATCCTGGATTTTTGCTATTTTTCCTCCAAAAATTGCAGAAAAATTGCAAAGAAATTGTCATTGTATCTAACTGAATATGTATGCAATCCACCTAAAACTTCACCAGAAGTTGAAGAAAGGGTCATGGGTCAACAATCCAGCACAAACTCAATTTCGCCAAAATAGCACCTAAGGTCGGTTTTCGCAGAGCACTGGTCAACTGGTGAAATTTTAATTTTTGCCTTAACTTCCCCTTTAAACTTTCCTAGGAGTGATCTGCTGTGTGTATATGCAAGAGTACATGAAACCCAGAGTGTGCAGCTTGGGGCCTTTTCTACTATGGGTGTCTGTGATTACATCATATTTGGCGCAGATCTGAGGCGCGAAATGGCGTAGTGTGTACAGCTGAACTGCAGTTGTGCAGAAAAAGACCTGCTTGAATCCTGCTTGTACGCACTGCATCACTAAAATGATGTTATCATGCCGTGATAATGTAATCAAGCCGTGATAGCAACCCATCCGAGCTGCACACTCTGGTTTTCATGTACTCTTGGTATAATGTGTACGTGTGCGTTTGTCTGTGTGTCCCAGCAATCACATCTGCTTCATTGCCGACTCCAGCGGGCACAACCTCTGCCACGTGATAGGCCCAGATAAGGCAACGGTGAGTGCCATGCATTCCCAACCACGCCGAACACCACTGCAGGTTAACGTCCGTGCAAGGGTTGCTTGATTTTTAGCGAACCGACTGTGCATTTGTATACCGCAGGCTTTCAACGCACCTAAACAATAATAAACCCTTTTTGAGGCAAAGACTTTCGGTGGGGTCCGCCAATGAATACCGACCGAGCCTTGCACAAAAGCCGTATTTGAATGGAAACAGGCCTCTAATAGAAGCCGCATTTTTACACAAATCAAATCGAAAGCTGCAAAGTAGCCACGGCTTCAAAACGTGACAACACCGGTGCAGTGCAGGGAATAATACGATATGGCCAGGATCGTCTTGTGTACAAAAAAATTCACGTTTCGCGTGAGACTTGGCCAAAGGCCGAGTTTTCCGCATCCGCAGGAACGCCACCCTCTCAAGGCTAGATGTATAAGGCGTCGCAGGTGAAAGTGATCTGTTGGTAATCGTATATACAGTCAACTTCGCTAATAACGACTTCGGATATAACGACAATTCGCGAATAACGACAGAATTTCCATGCCCAGAGCAAAGTCCCATCTAACTGTATACATTTAACTTCGGATATAACGACTATCTGAATAACGCCAGTTCGCGAATAGCGACATGATTTTAGTGCCCCGAGGTCATATTCACTGCTTGAATACAGACTTTCTGGGTTTTTGACAGCTATTTCAAGTACCTGTCATGCAGAAGTACCAGAACCCGTGGCGATGGATAAGGCACACATACAAGAAGATACAGCCAGGGGGGAGGGGGGCTTTTTCTTTTGCTTCAAAATACATGTAGTTGGAATGATCAGTACATGTAGTTGTACATGATTGCACATTAATCTTCATACATGTACATGAACATGTCCCTGTAGATGGCTCCAAAAGGCTAATTTTTCAATTTATTTCCCTTGGATATTGACTTTATAGTTTCTTTCAATAGATGACTTGCACAAAGATTGTCTGGGTTCGAGACGGGGCAAGTGCACCTTCTGACTCTGACTTCCCCACCTTTTGAGTTCGTGACTTTCGAAGTTTCGCTTTTTGCCTGACGAACACTGAGCTAGTTTTTTTGGCTAGAGAGTAGAGTTGTTTTGATTCGGCTTGTATCGTCATGCCGAAGCGCTGCTACGCTCATGAATGCACTAGCAGACGAGAGATGGAACTGAGGCTCCCATTCCATACGTTCCTTTTGGAGCCGGCCGGCCGGGAGGCAGAAAAAATGAGGGGATATTATTTTAGTATCATTAGTGTAGGCTGCAACAAGCACGTCGTGGTCCTGAAGTGTGACTACTTTCCCGCAGTGGAAGTGAAGTCAAGCACAACGAAAGTTTGTGGACGTCTGAGAAAGAACTCGATTCCCTTCGATTCGGCTGCACTAGCTCCAGAGCGACCCCAGTCTCCTGAGGACAGACTGCGGAGAGGCCAGGAATGGAAGCCCAAACCACGAAAATGAGGGGTGGAAGGACTGAGTGTGAGAGCCAGATGGCCTTTAGTAGTACTTCAAGTAGTATCTGAGTTGAAGGAGAGAACAAGTGTGCTGGAGAAACGCTGCGAAGTCCTCAGGCCTGATGTGTACTAGCTACTGTTGAAGTCTCACTTGTTCCGATATGAACACTTCATCAGCCCTGACTCTGAGCAGCTGTATCTAGACTTGGACTTAGGCCAGAGACATAGCATTGTAAACCTTACTGAAGCCATTATGTATCCAATGCCTGGCTCTAGTGAGAAAGCAGTTTGCCGCAGGCTCGCAAACTATGATTGAATCAGGGAGTGGTGGAAAGTCACATTATACCTCCCCATGATTAGTTGGTAATGACGACGATGCGGCTCCGGCTGGGTTTCAGTCTTAGAAAGGATTTGTTGGAGCATCATCAAACAGTGCATTCGCATTCATCATACACTGGCTCCGTTGCCTACAGTAATTCACATTTTGACGGGGCGCGCTGGGAGGATACGGAAGGAGCGGCGGGAACCATTGGAGTGCTCATGATGCTGGTTAGCGGAGACCGATGAGTCAGGAACGGGAACGCAACCGCACTACTGTACAGATCAGGAAGCGATGGAAGAGTTGAAACTGCTCAGCCTTCCATGCCATGTACAGGGACACAAGCGTAAAAATGGCTACATTTCAAAAGTGAACTGGCGATGGCATTGTGTGGCGACGAACACAACTGCAACTGTTCAAATTTCAGCATTTCGAACATTATGCTTCCCATGATAACTCACCGAATGGCTCACATGACGGAGTTGTACATTACCAGGCTAGGATTATCATTTGCTATATTTATGGATAGTCCTTGAGTTTTCAGATGAAGTGCTTTATCTTTTACCTGTCGTTCCTTTAGTATGGCACAATGTCCATGGCTGCTTCCTTGTCTTCATAACAGACTGGTATAATCAGCATGATTCTGCTTTTTTTTAGAAGAAATAAAACTTTCCTTTGGGAAAGGAAGCCCAGAAACGTCAACCCCCATGGACTGTGCTTTATGACTCTCGTCCATCGACGTTAACCGTCGCAATCAAAATAATAGGAGATCCTCCAGATAGGCGTTAGCCTTTGGGTAATCCTGAAATAAAGATTCTTATTATTAATAACTGCTGCATGTATGTTGTGCTGTGCGAACCGTACAAGATTTTTACAGCTCACCCACGCTATATCCCGTACCGTTAGCGTTACATTGAATATGAACTAGGCTAGCACAGTTATCTGGTTATCCTTCGTTCTTTTGATGGCGGCGGGTAGCATGGAACTTGACGTGTTCTTGGGATCCTCGTGCAACACTTGCTGTTCCCGGATGCCATATTATTGGGTGCATCGAGGTTGCTTCTATGCTCACTGTTGTTTAGTAAGACAATTTTTTATAACTGTTTCACCGAAGAATAAGGCAAAAGTATTTTGGGTTGGTTTGGACGCCTGGCTTCTCTTCACATAATAATACAGTCATGTACTTCCACTCAGGGAGTAGTACAATACCTGCTTCCACTAACCCTACAAGTGCACATGCATGACTCATGAGCTGCTGAAGACAGTGACGGTACTGATCATGTACATGTACATGCCGTGCACCGTTCATTCATGCTGACACTAGTCTACAGACGGTGTAGGGTGCCCGCAGTGTAGCCTGGGTGCACAGGGTGCACTTGCCCCGTCTCACTCGCGGCTCGGATCTTTGTGCAAGTCATCTATTGCAATACGAAAATAAAGTACAAATTGACGTGGAGCATGAAAAGAGCTTCATTTCGATATGCATGTCATACTATACAAAATATGGGTTCACATACATTCAAATGGGACTTCGGATATAAGGACACTTCGCGAATAAGGACACTTTTCTGAAGCCCCGCCGAATGTCGTTATTCGCAAAGTTGACTGTACCTCGGCAGTGTGCAAGACAGCACATATGGAAGCCTGTGGAAATCCGAGAAATTTTGCAAACACTGTATTCCGCAGCGTTTGTGCCCGACTTGGTGGTAGCGTGTTGATTGTGGTATTGTTGTGCTGTGTGTTGCGGTGTAGGTGTCCCTAGCGGGAGTGTTGTCCAGCATTGAAGCAGCCATCGAGGAGCACGCAGAACGCATGTGTGGCGGACGACAAGTCGTGCTCAACGACACTTCCAAGTAATGACCCATCGAATGGAAACGATCAAATATGCCGTGTAGATACTTTACCTGAATCGAATGTGACTCAAATAACAGATCTTTCGCCCCTAGGCTTCTTCATCTCATAAGTATATTTGTCTAGAAATCAAGCTTGACTATTTCATTGCTGCTTCTTTTGACTGTTTCATCACTGCTTCAAACTTCTGCTGACCTTGACTAACTAATTTTTTATCAAACAAGGCACTCTTGACAACTTCAAATCATATCTTTACTACCATTCGTAATTATTTTTTACACGTCACTGATGATGAAAGTGGTAAGGCCACCTAGAATTAATTCGTTGTTTCGGGTCACTTCACTCATCCGTACCAGGGTCGGTCGGTCGGGTTTATTTTTTATTTTATTTTATTTTTTATTTTTGTTTACGTCCATGTGCATGTATGGTACATCGAATAGCTTTTGAAGTTTTGTCCACCTAGCCAGTCGATCAAATCTGACTGTAGAGTGTAGTGTAGATAATCCAGCGCAGTCATTGTCCCATCAGATCCAGGTAGGTCCCCTCCAGGACCAGATCTTGGCCTCGCTGGCAAACGAGTCTGACGAGCAGCTCTCATCTTGAAAACAGCGACAAGGTGGCGGAGCTGATGCTGTTTCAGGACCGATTGCGGATCGGAGATAGAAGACAACGACGTTACGTCGTCACCAAGCGCTGCATCCTGTCATTTGGCTAGCCATGGCTGCTTCTGAGGTGGATATCTGGACTGCTATTATTAGGGTCGCGCCTGTACATAGTGTAGTCTGTACATTTGCATGCACTATAAAAAAAAACATTTTGCGGTCGGGTGAAAAAAGACGGTCGGTCGGGTGACCCGAAACAACGAATTAATTCTGGATGGCCTAAATGTCTTTTTTTTTCTTTTTCTCCGTGTCACCGGTGGACCTGGGGCACACGGGCAGAACGAGAGAATATTTTCACAAGTTTTTTATTGCAGCCGTAAAATAATTATGTGACAATAGCACCACTCGAGACGGATGCAACAAGTAATAATAGTAGTAGTACGAAACAGCCTGTTACGACGGCACACTGGGGCACACGGGCAGAACGAGAGAATATTTTCACAAGTTTTTTATTGCAGCCGTAAAATAATTATGTGACAATAGCACCACTCGAGACGGATGCAACAAGTAATAATAGTAGTAGTACGAAACAGCCTGTTACGACGGCACACTGGGATAACAAAACAATAATGAAAAATCGATGAGCCGGAGAAAAAAGGGTCACAGCCGATTATTATAAGGCCACACGGGCATAAAGAAGGATAATGAAAGATCCATGAGCCGGAGAAAAGGTCAGCCGGAGAAACTTTAAAAAATGAAAAGAAAACGATAAACCAATCGGACGCAATGCGGGGTAAACCGATTTCACTAGTGTACAGTTACAGGTACCACAACTTACTTCACAACTTCAATTCCAGTGCAGACAATTATCTAGTTTTGCCGGGGATTTCTGGTGGTGGTGTGTTGGTGATGAGCAGAGGTTGCGGGCTGCTGCTGCTGCCAGTTGGTGGCGGGTAGGGCACCGCTGGTGACTGCTGCATGCGCGCTGGCACTGGAGCGGCGTGCTTTGTGCTGATGTTGCTGCTGCTGCTGCTGGTCTTGGTAGTGCACTGGCGCAAGCGCAGTGCTGGCGAGCGGTACCATGCCTGAAGGGAACGACGCCGACACAGACCCAGGGGCAGCAGCTTGGTGCAATGCACCTGTACCAGGGGGGTATAAGACGCCACTGGCGCCAGAGGCAGCAGCAGCTGCTGGCAGCGTGTTGATCAGCACAGCATTAGTGGTTATCAGGTTAGGGGACACGCTGCCACCGCCGCCGCTGTTCAAGTGAGTGTGATGCAGGCCATGGGTAGCAGCAGCGCCACCACTGGTGCTCATGTGTTTATGGCCACTGCCTCGCTCTACGGGTGAGTGCTGCTGTTTGACATAGTCCAGCATAGTTCTCTGACTAGGGGAGGTGGGTAGTGCGGCAGCAGCATGTGGCGACGTCCCAACCTGCAATACGCGCGTTGGTGAGGGACTGACAGTGGCGCCCCCAGTACTGGCCAGCCCATGCACCGCTTGGCCACCGGCTGCTTTGGAGGTATGCAGCACGGGACTTCTAGCACTATTACTGCTGCTGACTACCCGCTGGCGACGCTGGTGGCTATCACTAGCATGCCGACGGGGATCTCGGGGGTCTTTAGGGCGGTCTGACATACTCTCACTGCTACTGCCACCGCCGCCGCCAGCATGCATCAGGTTACTGCTGCTGCAGCTGCTGTCACTGCTACTGCTACCAACAATACCATCTGCAGTAGCAGTACTACTAGTTCTAGTGCTAGTGCTAGTCATGTATCGTAACGAGCTAGAGGGTAGGGAAGTACTGATGGCACTGACGCTGGCTAAGGAAGTAGGAGACGGAGGCAACTTGAATGCACTGCTGGTCATGCCACTATTGTCATCAACAGTCCTCTTACCTGGCGCGTATTGCTGGTGGTGATGGCCGGCTGCTGACGGTAGCGCTGCTACCTGCTGACCTTGCTTGGAGCGCTTAGATCCAGTGACCGGCACTGTGCGTGACGCACTGCTGGCCTTTCTCGACGATGCAGACACCGGCCGCACTTGCTGATGAACCGTAGTGGAGTTAGGCTTGGACGGCTGTGGAACCGCCCCGGCTGTTGCCACGGTACGGTTCGGTGTTATCACGCCCACCGGCGCTTGTTGACCAGGCTGGTGGAACGCCGACGGGCGCTGGAATTTCTTAGGCGACACGTCTGCAATGGGCGGTATGCTGCTGCCGTGGCGGGGTGGGCTGCCCATGCGTAGATCTTCAGATGACTTGGATAAGGGGATGGTTGTTTTCTTGATCGAGTGCTGCACTGCATTGCTGGTGGCAAGCAGGCTGGTGGATTTCCTCAGCTGCACCTCCATTTGCTTCATAGCAGGAGTGGAGGCATGGGAGGCATGCTGCAGCGTGGCTTTGCCTTGCGCTGGGACCTTGCTCCTTTGGTGGCCAGACTCGAGCATCTTCTTACTCGGTGTAGAAGTTCCAGCAGACTTATGAGATTTAGAAGGACCAGCCTTACTATTCAGGACATTGCCGGCGGCGTTGGGTAAAGACTTGGGCATAGCCCCGATGGCCGACACTGTCCTACTCATACTCGAGGAGTGTAGCTTAGGGGCAGAGAGAATGCTTCGCGAGGACGATTGCTGTGCGGCGCGATTCATCGGCGACATTATCTTTGGTGCCTGAGCTCTCTGAACTGGTGGTGGTGGTGCTGCTGCTGGTGGTGCTAAGGGCCGTGCAGATTCTAATTTTACCGGCGAAGATACAGTCCTGGTGGGTGACCTCACTTGTTGAAAGTGCGGTTGTTGCGGAGGCTGGGTCACTTTGTGGCTGCCAGCACTGGCTTCCATGACCGTGTCAGGAGTTAGCGGAGGTGGAGAAGATGGGATGTTTGCGGTGGACACGCTGCCGTCGCACGTATCCCCAGTGCCTGCAGTTGACTGGGGCTGCGGCCCCGCCATGCTGCCATTGTCACTGGTTTTGATTGATGACAGATTAAGACCCTGGACAACCAAACAGGCAAGCAAGCATGCATACAAGCACATAAGGTCACATTATTCCCAGCTAAGCATGCATACACCCATGCACATAGGGTTACTTTACTCCCAGCTTATACCAGTTATCTCAAGGTTATACCAGTTATAGCATTACTATTACTACTATCAGAGATCTGAATTCAGTTTCGCCACAACCAGCTTAGGCCGCGGTCACACCGAGCAAAATTCCGCCCATTCCGGACGGAATTTGTCCGCGGTTTCCATGGAAATCGTGGAATGGCGGACACTTTCCGCTGGCGGACTTCAGCCAGCAAGTGCCCGGCTGAATTCCGCCGAGTCCGCCAGGACGCCATTCCACTGATTTTTTCTTGAGTTTTTGTTTGTTTGAGGATGGGAATTTCAGTAGGAATTTCGTTGCCGTCTACTGATATTCGGTTTCGACCAAAGCCTTCGCAAAGCGAGGAAAGCAGGCGAACAGAGCAGGATAGACTATTTGTTTGAGCTTGATAAGTTCCTTCAGCCTTCCGTTCAATCTGTGTTCTTTGGTTCGAGTTTGCAGTAGCCCAGTATCTTGCTGGTCGTGCCTTCAAGGATTTTGGTTGTATACCTATTGCGCCGTGACCACGAGCACTCCCGAGCGTGAAACAAAACATGTGGAGCAGTGTCGCAGAGAGAGAGAGAGAGGGAGAGTTGTCAAAACTTACTTGCAAAAGACTAATAGGCCATTCACACGACGTGTAAACATTTGCACGTGTGTGACCAAGATAACACTGGCAAACCGTGATCCAGTTCACACGGTGCTGGGCAAACTTTGCAACCGTCAATGTATCCATAGTGACCTCCTGAAAATGCCGGGAAATGTTCAATTTTGAATTTTCCCTTGTTCAAGCACTGCATTTGCAGTACGCACTTTCAACAACCGACACTTTTCCTGGCGTGCAAAGATAATCGCGAGCAAAAGGGCCTCGGCCAAGATAAAAAATCAGTTGCACGCGGGTGTCCAAGTTTATCGTATCCGAGTAAATATCCTTGGAAACGGGTACGATAAAAGTAAGTTTGGCCGTCGTGTGAATGGCCTATAAACTGTGCATGGCCAACGAAGGAAATCACAAGAGAACTACGTAGTTTATCTCGCACACGCGCAAAACCATTCGGCCAGTCAGCGCATGCATTTGGTCAGTTGGTGTGACCGTGCAGGGAGCGTGCAGACCGCCACTTCAGTCTGCGATCCAGCTGTACGCACTTTTTGCCAGTTTTGGTGTGACCGCGGCCTAAGGCGTCTGCGTCCAAGGCATTACATACCATGACACAGTTTTCAAAAACAAGCAAACACATATAAAAAGCCCACTGGGGCATGCAGCAGAAACATACAGACACGAAGAAAACAGTCTGAGCCTTACCGGCGCTGACTTGGTCTTGCTTCGCACATACGGACGTGGACCACGGCCAGACTTTGCAGGGCCTACATCACGAGAAATCGCACATGCACACACACACACACACACACACACACACACACACACACACACACACACACACACACACATACACAACAAGAGCTCTATTGCAACTGCATTGATGGACTGCTAAGGGGAACAACACGTCCAGAATAGTCTTTATAATCTGTACTGCAGTACCGTTGCGTGTAACATTTTACAACACACTTCTGAAGTTGATGGATGAACTCAAAATTCAATTAGCAACATCATTCGCCTTCTCTTTAAATTCACAACGCCATGATTCTCGATCTGAGGATGGCACTTTGTCATTTTCTTGCATGTAGGAAATGTCCACCTACATGGTCCTTTTAGATATCTCCTGCTAGGATGTACATGACTTTCTTGAGCGATCAAAGTTGACTTCTGCATCTGACCACCTTGGTGCGTGTCTACAGCTTTGCTGTGGATGTCTGCATGGAGGTGCCTGACAGCCTTACAGGATTGTTGTTTTGTGGGAGCCGTGCATGGTATGCCATGGATGAAAATCATGCTTGGTGGAGTTGCTACAGCGAACTCAACATGTTGAGCAACGGCCAACACTCTAACATAATTATAATGGGTAAACCAGGCGCTTACTGGAAGTATGTTCATACCCCCCCCCACACACACACACCATAAAACATTTCTGACATGAAGACATACCTTGTAGTTGCTTGTATCTGAGCACAGTGATGTATGCACACAAACACACACACACACACACACACACACACACACACACACACACACACGCAAACACACACGCATACACACACGCATACACACACACACACACACACACACACACACACACAAACATGGACGCACACCATAAATAAGAGACAGAGATAAGACAGTGTTCACGAGGCATAGCAAACGAGTAAAGACTACGCAGGCAGCTCATGCATTTAGCGACTTGCTGATAGAAAATGCACCTATGTTGTACGTAGTTTAGCTGCACGCCGTTCACACGCTGATTGCATGCTGTCTGCACGCTTTTTGCCTGGTTACTGCTAAGATTATGTGTCCGTGCCTGGCTCCGTGCCTGGGTCCGTTTGGGTTATAACTCGTGGCCCTGCGCCGCTTTCCTGGTCTTCCGTTTTCTGTAGTCGTCGCAGCTCCTCGTGTTGGGTCCGTTTTATTCTCTCTCTGGTGTTTTTTTGCCCTTTTGTTACTCTTATCGTTTCCGTTGTCGTCCTGAGCCCTGCTCCTTTCCTTTGTCCCCTTATTCGTCGTTTGAGGCCAAGTAAACCGTATCAACCCGAACAATTCGTTGCTCTGTCTGACTGGTCGCGGGGGCTCAGACAACATTTGGCGCCCAATTACAGCTCGAACCCTCGACAGTTCTCTTCTCTACCGTCTACGATGCAGACGCTTGTTGTGCAGGGTTAGGCGCGGTTCTCTCGCAAGTAGTCAACGAAGTAGAACGTCCGGTTGCCTACATCAGTCGATCATGTACGCCAGCAGAGCGAAATTATCCGATTACTCGTTTGGAGTTGTTAAGTGTAGTCTGGGCCTGTCAGACGTTTCGGCCATATCTCCTGTCGCGTCCTTTTCTGTTGCGTACTGACCATGCTAGTTTGCGGTGGCTGCTGAATTTCAAGAATCCATCCGGCCAAGTCGCGCGTTGGCTCGGTACTTTAGCTGAATTCCATTATACTGTCGAACATCGACCAGGTCGTCTCCATGGCAATGCAGATGGTTTAAGTAGGCTACAAGAGGGCGATACTAGTGTTAATGTAGTTGCCATTCCGTCAACTGGCACTGACGAGTTACGCAAAGCAGTCGCTAACGACAAAGAATTGCAGGTCGTTTTGTCTCGCCTCGCCTCCCAGTCCTCTGCGAAACCAGGAGACAGTCCCGCAGTCCGGAGTCTGTTGGCATAGGCCGACGTTCTCAGAGTCGAAAATAGTCTAGGGCCTCCAGTAAAAGAGGTGACTGAAATCGAGCCAGAGAGGGAGGTAGTACAGGCGTCCCTGGGTGGCCCCCCTTGTTTCCTTCCAGCCCTGTTTGGAAATAGTGATGCTGTACCTCCTGCCCCGGCACAGCATGACCCAGGAGCGGATCCGCGTAGACCTGGCCTCCGCCAATTGACCAAAGGCCCTGGCCACTATAGGGCTATGTTAAGAGGGTAGTTCGTGTAGCTTGTTTGTGTACTGTTAAAATAAATTTGTTGCCCTGTTGGCAACTGGCGCCCAAAACCTGTTCTCGTAATTTTGTAGGTAGCAATATGTTGAAGTTCGGAACCGCTGCCAGTTGTTTGCTCTCTGTGTTTTCTTTTCTGTTAAGTTTACGCGAATATGCTGATCCATCTTGGATTTACTTCGTAGCTACTGGCCGCGAATGTGGCAAATCGTCTGCTGTAACGTCACCTCCCGCACCCGCAACATCACCACCCGCACCCGCAACACCACCACCTGTACCGTAGGCAAACCAAGACTCTCTCGCGGTGGAGTTCCGGCGTGTACGTCGCCGCTCCCGCCGGGCTCAGCACCGCCGGCGAGTACCAGGGCGGAAATCAGTGGAAACCGTCGCTTCCCGTCCGGCTTCTCCCAGCCCGGGAGTCATGGTGGAGGATTGGGATGCGACTGACGTAGTTTATTTGGTGGATATTCATGTTGCTAATGATCGAGTGATTGCGCATTGTATTATTATTTAGGCCTCAGGGCGGTTGGGACGGTGAGGACATGGGTATTGGTGTTGTTCAGATAATTTAAGAGCCAAGGGCCATACACAGGTTGAACAACTCGCTTAACCCCTTGAGCGCGGGGCTGTTTGTCAGTGCACCACGTAAGAAAATGGTCTTTTTTGAAAATATTCAAACCTTGGCTATGTCAAGTTGTGAAATCTTTGGGAGCCACAACCACAGGCAGTGGTAGGTAGGACCCAGACCAGCACTCGACAACAAGAACAAAAGCGAAAATCGGCCAAGGCACGCCAGGCCGAGCGGCATACTCAGGTCGATTTTTGAGAAATTGCACCAATTGCTTGGTATGCGCGCGTAAAAAAGAGAAAAAAAAGAGCTGTGCTGATCGCTGTACATCGACAGCTGGGAACTGAACCCGGGACCCCTCGTACACAAGGCATAGACACTACCAATCGGCTAACAGACCTGAAGACTGAAGATACGGGCCATTAGTTTGTATATAAGCGCATGACGTACTAGTACGTCATCCGTGGGGCACTGTGTGGGTGTTATGACGTACTAGTACGTCATCCGCGCTCAAGGGGTTAATGACGACATCAGTGTGGACGGTTTTTTGCAGGGTTTTAGTTTAAGGGGATACGCCACACTGGTGCCGTCGTTAAGTGTAAACCAACCTGGCCCATTAGTCACTTGCTCAACCGTTCCCTTTTTCACCCCTCCCCTTCTTAAAGATTTGTTGCTTTGTAAAGTCTCAGGAGAGACTTAGTTATCTTAGGGCGGAGTAATGTTGTACGTAGTTTAGCTGCACGCTGTTCACACGCTGATTGCATGCTGTCTGCACGCTTTTTGCCTGGTTACTGCTAAGATTACGTGTCCGTGCCTGGGTACGTGCCTGGGTCCGTTTGGGTTATAACTCGTGGCCCTGCGCCGTTTTCCTGGTCTTCCGTTTTCTGTAGTCGTCGCAGCTCCTCGTGTTGGGTCCGTTTTATTCTCTCTCTCGTGGTGTTCTGCCCTTTTGTTACTCTTATCGTTTCCGTTGTCCTCCTGAGCCCTGCTCCTTTCCTTTGTCCCCTTATTCGTCGTTTGAGGCCAAGTAAACCGTATCAACCCGAACAATTCATTGCTCCGTCGGACTGGTCGCGGGGGCTCAGACAACACCTAGACCCAGGTTGGTCACCATGAAGTAAAACAAGTACAAAAGTTCTGCTCCATGTTGCTTCGCCAATTTCTTCCATTGTGCAGATGAAAGTGGATGATACCATTAGGAAGATGATATGAGCAGCAAACCAAGTGCAGCTTTACTACTCGTATCGTATTCATAACAAATCCACAAGTAAACACTGAGTTTGTCAAATGCCCTGAGTCCTGCCCCCCCCCCCCCCCCCCCCCCACCACCACCGCCATCTGTTTTCCCCTCTATACGACTCTCAGTACTAATAACAATGTTATTACTTCTGAAGTAGTACTGAGGGTACAGGGTCACAGATATGTCATATCTGTGACCCTGTATATCCAATACAGACAGAATAAGCACCGGTACTTACTGCACGGGGTTAGTTAGGCGCAGATGGGCCTGTCTACTTTCACGGAACAGAATGCTGTACACACACACACACACACACACACACACGCACGCACGCACGCACACACACGCACACATGCACACAATGCAAAACAGGCAAACACCATAGAGCCAGCACACTGATAAGAACGAGCTCACAACACAAAACCAGCTCCACCTCATGCGCATGTACACGAAAGACAAAACAGCACTGCTGAGCAGCTGGGCATGGACATGGCGTATGACTCGGATCGTATCCAGGCAACATAGCGAATTCCAGCACCGCAAAAAAGCCACGCATCCCGGAAAGATGGAACAACAAAGAGAGTCACTCGACTGCTACCCTACAAGAGAGGCTCGCTGAAGCCTTGCTTGGAGCACAGGATGAACACTTGTCATCCACCGAGGTCCATACAGTGGATGCAATCCTATCACATAGACTCACAGGTGTACACGTACTAGCAGCACCACATGTACTGTACTAGCAACACCACATGTACTGTACTAGCAGCACCACATGTACTGTACTAGCAGCACCACATGTACTGTACTAGCAGCACCACATGTACTGTACTAGCAGAACTACATGTAGTACCTACTTGACTGACATCCAGGAATCTGGCCAGGCGGGCTTGACACGCTGCTCTAGGAATTGCTGGAAAGCAGACAGAAAACAGCACACGCACACAAAAACACATGGATATCTTGAAACCGGTGACTTGGCCAAAGAACAGGAGATTGCCACGTGACGTGCCTCCACATGTGGACACAATATTAGTGAGCGACCTGTGGGGAACTGTTTTCAACGACGGGGGGGGGGGGTTGGGTGCAAAGGAAAACGCATCGAGATCAAATCGCCCACGGGACGTCGAGTGAAGACAAGTTGGCACATAGTGAGTGAACCGAGAGTAGTTTTCAATGAGGACAAAACGATGCAAAGGAAAACGCATCCGATTGAGAAAAGTTAACCCACGGGGAGTGAGGGAGTAACATGGGGGGCACGAGCTGACGGTGTGTACACCAACTTTCACAGGGAACTGCAGTTCATGTACCCAGCATTTAGAGATCGTGCCAGCACTTGAAGGGATCAAGCAAAACCAGATGTGCTGGCAAGAGAGAGAGATTGTGAGATTGTGAGGTGGAGTGCAGGAGTGCAAGACCGTGATGCGGGCAAGTCACGTAATGAAGGCAGCGCTCACCTCGCACTGACCAATAATCACAATTGCACACTCTTGGCTAAGGACTCTTGATGGTACATGTACGTATAACTGATGCCCAAAAGCTTGCTCTGTGTTACCGGTAGCAAGCAGAACTCCTCTCTATCTCTCCCTGTTTCTCTGTCTCTGTCTGTGTCTGTCTCTCCCTTTCCCTCCGCACAAGTTACTTACTTTGATGGAGTCCACACCACCGACAATGCGCTGCATGGTAGCCCGGAGACCTTCAACCTTTGCTTGTACAGCCTCGCACAGCAAAGAGCTGCAGAATGGCACCAATAAAAAAGCAGAGACAATCATATACTAGTAAACAATAGAGCATTGGGCTTCCCCAGCAAACGGGAACAAATAAAAAGAAGGATGGTTCAGATACAAGCACCATGGACTTTGCCAGATCCAAAATGAACAACATAGTTAGGAAAAGCATATCCTGCAAGTTCTTAGAGACCATTGCAATAGCTTTATGTAGCAGGTGCATGTTTGCAGTCAGCCACAGGGAAATTAGGGCTGGGCCGGGACTTCACTCACCGCCAATGCAACCAATACAATGTTGAGCAACAGCACAGGCATCACTAGCAATACACTGAAACAGCTATTGCACAATAGACTTTCAGAGAGAACAACTCGGCTGCATTATGGTGAGTATACAGTGCTCAGTCCCTACACCCCAGTCATGAGATGCTCAGTCCCTACACCCCAGTCATGAGATGCTCAGTCCCTACACCCCAGTCATGAGATGCTCAGTCCCTACACCCCAGTCATGAGATGCTCAGTCCCTACACCCCAGTCATGAGATGCTCAGTCCCTACACCCCAGTCATGAGATGCTCAGTCCCTACACCCCAGTCATGAGATGCACAGTCCCTACACCCCAGTCATGAGATGCTCAGTCCCTACACCCCAGTCATGAGATGCACAGTCCCTACACCCCAGTCATGAGATGCTCAGTCCCTACACCCCAGTCATGAGATGCACAGTCCTGGCTAATACTGTTTGAACAGCAGTGCAGAAAATGTGTATCTTACCGCGTCTCAACAGTCCACTGGAACTTCTTGTTAGGTGGCCGGAACTTCTTCGTCTTTGCCTCTTCTTGAGGCTGTCGACAACGGGGAAAGAAGAGGTGCCGATTGGAGTTAGAAATGAACCAAAGCAGTGGGAGTAAACAGCAGTATGTTGCCGCAAAAACACAGCCAGTGTTTTGATAACAACAAATCATGTATTCTTTATTGGCCACCTAGGATCCTTAGCAGGCCCCCTTCTCTGTCTGTCTGTCTGTCTATGTGTCTCCCTGTCTCTCCGCCTCTGTCTCCGCCTCTGTCTCCCCTCTGTCTCCCCTCTCTCTCCCCTCTCTCTCTCTCTCTCTCTCTCTCTCTCTCTCTCTCTCTCTCTCTCTCTCTCTCTCTCTCTCTCTCTCTCTGCTCCACTCACCTCTTTTCTTGATATATGACTTACTTTATGCGTGGGAGATTGCAGTGCGCTGATCAGTGATGAGTCAGCCTCATCTTCACCACCACTACCGATTGTAGAGTCCGATGCAGCGGCCGCCTGTAAACAAAGAACATGAAACAGTTACTTCATGTAACTAACGAAGAACACACCTCTAAAGGCCAGAACAACTCTGTATCCAAGAGCCAAGGTTCAGCATACACACCATCAGATGACTGGATAAGCATAATTATGCACAATACCAAGAGTACATGAAAACCAGAGTGTGCAGCTTGGGGCCTTTTCTGCTATGGGTGTCTGTCACGGCGGAATTCCGTGTGTTCAGGACTCGCCTTCACTACTATGCAATATTTGCCATTATGCCAGATTACGCTGGCACTTGCAGTGCACTAATTATTTCTTGTTTCTATATGCTTGAGTTGTATCTGTCGTGTATCTTTCTTGGCTCGATATGAGTCCGTTTATAGCTGTAGCCATCCTGTCCCAGCCGGCAGGGGGTCGCACGGGTTCATGACCTTTACGTTTCCGGCGTTTGTACATTTCTGTTGTACCAGCGCTGCTGCTAATTTGTCGTAGGTTGCGCATATGGCCCTGCATGTGCCGTACGCGCGGCGTTTTCTTTGCTTTTGTATTTGCTGTTTCTCCCTGCTTGGGGGAGTTGTCGTGAGAGAGAAACAGAGTGAAATGGAAGAAAGAAGTCGTTTGGAGTTTGTCGTAGAACTACTAGAAATAGCATAAGCGTGATTCCGCCACGCAGTTCATATTCGGAACAGATGGTAGCAGAGGATGGTTCGAACAATATTTGAAATTAGCAGTTTGTAAGTCGAAAATGTCCGAGCGTACGAGTAGCGATGTCGAGGAGAGCAGCTCGATCAGCCCACACGAAGCGGAGGTGGAACAGGACCCACCGGAAAGCAAGAAGCATACGGCTTCCAGCGGTGTACCTCCTGGCAAGTCGATTGTACCACCTGAAAATGTCGAAGGCCATTTGATGCAATTGAAAAGCAAAAAACAAAAAGCCAAAAGAGAATTTACAAATACCCGACGAGGGTTGTTGGTTATAATGCGAGAGGGCGGTACGATGGAAGCGGCGGACCAGCAGCTCTGGTATCTTGAGAATGTCGAGCAAGAAATATTTGCATTGCTGACCGACATGGAGGAACTGTACTTGGGAGCTAATAATATCAAAGCCGTATCAAAGGTACACGACGAGATGGAAGACTTAAATCAAGAAATGAGAGCGACGACTGATCGCTTCGACCAGTTCGCGAGCCAGCTCGAGTCGCAGGTTAAAAAAGAGCCTGCACTTGCAGCGGGCCAGAACTCTGTGGAAAGGACGAGCAGTAGTACTAGTAATACTAATAGTCTGGATGCCACAGCCCAGCCTTTCATGCCAAGTGTGACCCAGTCTCAGGAAGAAAAGGCCACTCCAGCTGACTCAGATAGTCAGCAAGCACTGGAGTCCGATCCTAGCAGTACTGGTATCAGGAGAGGTGTTACTGTTAGTGCAGCAGCTGAGACTGTACACCAGGAACAGTGGCAACCTGGTCAACTAAGTAAGCAGTTAGATCCTGCACTGAGTACTACTGCCAGCCAGTCATCAGTGACCCAGACTAGCCAGACCGGAGCTGTCACTGCTAGCTCATCAGTCAGTATGACCACCAGCAGCACAGGGGATGGAACCAGTCCACGTCATGTACCTGCCCCAGTAAGTGCACCACTGTACACTCAGGCACATACCGGAATATCCAGCAGTACAGATACAAGGAGCAGTAGTGCAAGGGTAGCACTCAGTACTACTAGTAGTAGACCAGCTCTGCCAGCAGTGCGCATGTCCGCAGTAGCGCAGCCGGCACTACCAGCACCACCACCACAGCCACCACAATCGGCAAGGGCAGCTGTCGGCCAGGACCTGTGGAGGCAGCTTAAGCGAGTATCCATTCCAGTATTCCGTGGGGACAAGAAGCAGTTCCCAAGCTGGAAAGCAGCATTTCTGGCATGCATTGATCAAGCTCCGCTGACAGCCGAATACAAAATGCTGCAGCTGCGGGAGTACCTGGCAGGCGACGCATTGAGAGCAGTAGAGAATCTGGGCCACTCTGCCGCTGCATATGAAGCTGCCAAGACCCGTTTGGAGAGAAAGTTCGGCACAAGTCGGCGACAGGTGAACCTGTACCTCGAGGAGCTGGACAGATTCCGACCCATCCGTCCAGAATCAGCAAAAGACGTAGAACGATTTGCGGACCTACTTGACGTGGCAGTCATCAATCTGAAGGATATGCAGCGGACTGAGGAGCTGGGCAACGGTTCCCTGTATGCCAAGCTGTTGTCTAAAATGACGGAAGCCATGGTAGTCAACTATCAACGCTGGCTCTACGAAAACCACGAACCCGAGAATGTGGAAACCCTGCTGACCTGGGTAAATCGTGAGGCAGAATTCGCAGTCATAGCTGCCGAGTCAGTCCGGGGAGTGACCTCGCAAACCCGTCAACAGGAGTCCAGCACTGCACGGCCAAGGGACGTGAGCAGCCATGGACGAGGAGCAGATCGGCGTACCTCGCATCACACCTTCGTGAGCTCAAGCACTAGTGGCGACCTGCCGAGCCGCAACCGCTCTTGTCCAGCATGTGGCCAGGGTCATCCAGTGTGGCGATGCCCAACATTTCAATCGCAAAGTGTCACAAGGCGTTGGGCCACAGCACGAGGAGCCGCATTGTGCTACAGGTGTTTAGGCAGCGGGCATAGTGGGTCGAACTGCACACGCAGCCGCACCTGTGGGATCGACGGCTGCACGGAAACGCACAACCGCCTGCTCCACTCATCAAACAGTGACACCAGTATGGACCCTGCGGCGAGGAAACCAGCTGGAGCTCAGAGCAGTAACAACCAGGGTATGGCAAAGCCAAGAGCAGCACCCAGTCAACCAGACAGGTCAGGCCAGATGTCTGGGCCTCCTTCATCCGTCATGAACACGGAAGGGGAGTCAGTGTCCGAAGCCGGTGCGCATGCCAGAACGCATCACGGCCAGCAAGTTGAGCCACAGACAGCCCTGCGGACAGTGCCGGTGACCTTGGTAAACGGCAACCGCAAGATTGCGGTGAATGCCCTACTTGATGACGGCAGCACCGTGTCCTACATGAACAGTAGCATCGCAGCTGAACTGGGTCTGGCAGGAGAACAAAAGAGTATTACGGTGTCTGTCCTCAACGGAGCAGCGACAACGTTCAACACCGCCTCAGTGAACTGTCAAATCAGCAGCAGCGACGGAAGTGCCGGGTATGACTTCACGGCATGGACAACCAACAATGTGACCGCATCACTCAAGGCAATTAACTGGAACAATCAGCGAGATCGGTGGCAGCACTTGAGAGAGGTCCCATTCCCTCCTCTCAATGGAACAAAACACATCGACATACTCATCGGAGTCGACCATCCGTACCTACATGCATCGCTAGACGAGATTGCAGGAGGTCCAGGAGAACCTGTTGCACGAAGAACTCCACTAGGCTGGACTTGTGTCGGGCTCGTCAATCCCGACGCCACAGCCATCACATCACTGAACGGTCACAGTACGACAACCGCCAGTCTCGAGCAGCTCAACCAGGTCGTGCAGCGGTTCTGGGAGATCGATCAGAGCGGCACCCAGCTACGCAGCCACGTGCAGTTGACAACAGCCGAGCAGCAGGCCACCGACCGCGTCGCAACATCGCTGATTGGCACTAGCAGCGGGCGCTACGAGATCCAGCTGCCATGGAACGCCAGGAAAGTAGAGCTCAGAAACAACTACGCTATGGCACTGCGCCGACTCAGCAGCACAGAGAAGCGACTGCAGCACAGCAGCGAAGTAGCAGCAGCATACAGCCAAGCCATCGATGATTACGTGCACAAGGGCTATGTAGAGCAAGTGCAAGCAGCGGACATCGCCAATTCCGGTTGGCTCCTGCCACATTTCCCCATTGTGCGTATGGACAAGAGTACGACGAAGGTACGCATGGTGTTTGATGCTGCTGCACATTATCAGGGCATTTCTTTGAACGACGCCATCTTGCCTGGTCCGAAGCTTCAGAGAGAGCTATTTGACGTGCTGCTACGATTCCGTCGAAACTCAGTAGCCCTAGTCTGTGATGTCAAAGAGATGTACTTGCAAATCGAAATACACCCGGACGATCGCAAACACCTCCGGTTTCTCTGGCGTACACAAGACGAGGTCAACGTGTACCAATTCAATCGACTGGTGTTTGGACTCAACGTTTCACCATTCATCGCACACTACGTCATCCAGAACCATGCGCGGCAACATGCAGTGACGCACCCTCGAGGCGCCGAAGCAGTTCTGGAGTCAACCTACATGGATGACACACTGGATTCAGTGGAGAGTGACGAGAAAGCAGTTGAACTCTATCACCAGCTATCGTTTGTGTGGAGCACCGCCGGGATGAAAGCCAGAAAGTGGCTGAGCAACTCGCCAACAGTCCTGCAGAGCGTTCCGCAGGAAGACCGGCAATCATCAATCGACTTGTCAGGAGAGCTACCAACAACCAAGACGCTTGGTGTACAGTGGCGGCCTGACAGTGACCAGTTTGGCTTTACATTCTCGAAGCCAGCAGACAACAACATCACGAAGCGCCTAGTGGTGCGACACATCGCTACAGTGTTCGACCCATTAGGATTCCTAGCACCATTCGTTGTGCGTGGGAAAATCTGCATCCAGGAAATGTGGGTAGCCGGTCTGGATTGGGATACCCCAGCGCCAGAGGCAATAGCGGGCAAGGCTCGAGCTTGGTTGAACGAACTCTGCGACACAGATGCCATCCAGATACCGCGCTGTCTCTACCCGAATAGTGAAGCCCCGGACAAGGTACTGCACGTCTTCACTGATGCATCAACGCTAGCCTACGGAACAGTTTGTTACGCAGTGTCAACCCTTGCAGATGGACAGGTCTGTGTTCGTATGGTTGCTGCAAAGACACACGTCGCACCGCTCAAGACCATCAGCGTACCCCGTCTTGAGCTGATGGGAGCCATGCTCGGCCTCCAGTTAGCACAGTCTACAGCTGAGGCACTCAAGATTCCGAAGTCAGCAGTTGTCTATTGGAGTGATAGCGTGGATGTCCTCTGCTGGATTCGCAACCCCAGTCGCATCCACAAGCCATTTGTCGCGCATCGTATCGGGGAGATACAGCTGGCAACGCAACCAGAACAGTGGCGCTACGTGCCAACGAAGTGCAACCCAGCAGACCTCGCGTCCCGTGGAACCTCAGTAACCAGCCTCATCACCAGCCAGCTGTGGTGGGAGGGACCGCAATTTCTGCAGCAAGAGCAATCGACGTGGCCACCAGCACCGGCACAGCTTTCATTGACGGACAATGCGAAGCAAGAAGTGAAGAAGGACCATCGGGCTACGGCATCACAGAGCCAACAACAGCAGACGTTCACAGGCAGCATCACTGCCGCCGACTTGGGACGCTTGGACCCGTCTCGCTATTCCGAGTTTAATCGACTCCTACACGTCACAGCCTGGGTGTTCCGTTTTATCCAGAATTGTCGCACACCGGCCAGCAAGTTAGTGACGTCCACGCTGACGGCAGATGAGCTGAAGGACGCAAGAACGTACCACTGCAGAACAGCACAGCAACAAGCGCTTGAGTACAACACCGTGAGGCAGAAGAACTCACTGCCCAAGGCCAGCAGTCTGAGGCAGTTCCAGCCGTTCATCGATGCGGACGGGTTGATGCGGGTTGGTGGTCGTCTTCAACATGCCGAATTTCTATCGTTCGACCAGCAGTGCCCGATAATACTGCCAAAGGGACACCGAATCACGCAACTCATCATCAAGTCGTACCATGATCGCGGGAATCATACGTGCGGCGTCAATCACATGCTATCGGAGCTATCAAATCAGTACTGGTTGCTCGGTGGGCGTGACGAGATTCGTTCCTGTGAGTCCAACTGTGCCAGATGCAAGCTACGAAAAGCATCACCAGCAGAACAGGTAATGGCTCCCTTGCCGAAGGTACGAGTCAGCCTGCCGCTACGAGCCTTCGCACGAGTCGCAGTGGACTACGCTGGGCCATTTACAACGAAGCAAGGACGAGGCAAGACCCGAGCCAAGAGGTACCTCTGTCTGGTCGCTTGCCATCTGACACGTGCCGTTCACTTGGAGCTAGCGTACGGCCTCGACGTGGACTCGTTCCTCCAAGCGTATCATCGCTTCACCAACCGGAGAGGAACGCCAGTGGAAGTCACATCCGACAATGGAACAAACTTTGTGGGCGCCAACAATGAGCTCCGTGAGTTGGCAGAGGCGCTAGATGTCGACAAGCTCCAGCGAAGCATGGCGCAAGAAGGCACTCGTTGGCACTTCAACCCACCTAGTGGACCGCACTTTGGTGGCGCACACGAAGCACTGATCAAGGTGGCGAAACGAGCTTTGTCTGCCACACTCAGCAACCGCGATACGACTGACGAGGAGTTGTACACCGCCATTACCGGTGCTGAAGCGCTGATGAACTCCCGCCCATTGGGATACCAGTCAGCCGACCCACGTGATCCGTTACCGCTAACACCGAACCATTTCTTGCATGGGCAGCAGGGCATGCCATTCGTCCCAGCAGGCACTGACGAGACGCAATGGACACTCAAACAGCGATGGCGGATGGTCCAGGACATCGTACTTCAATTCTGGCGCCGCTGGATGAAGGAAATTGTGCCAGAGCTGAACCGTCGCAAGAAGTGGACTCAGACCAAGCCAGATCTCACCGTCGGAGATGTTGTGCTAGTCGTGTCACCAGACACTGCACGAGGAGAGTGGCCACTAGCAAGAGTGGCGGAAGTGTACCCAGGCAGTGATGGGCATGTTCGAGTCGTGAAGATCAAGGTCCGAGGGAAGTATCTGACACGGCCTATCACTCGACTGTGCCGTATTGACGCGGAGTGAGCAGTAAGAGAATTAAGTCAAAGTGTGTATGAATATTCGACAACGCATTGCTCGTTTGCTCGTTATGTTCGGAGTGTTTTTTCATTATTGTTTGTGGTTATCATAGTGCAGTTTAGCCTATGCACCCGTTTGCATGTTGTCAAGCAGTATGCTATTTTGATTCGCGTAGTGCATGAGTTAGTTGCTATTTTATTTATTGATGCTATCGTTGAGCTGGCATGTTGCACTTTAAGATCAATCCCAGCAGCAAGCAGTATTGGATTGAAGAAGGGGAGAGATGTTCAGGACTCGCCTTCACTACTATGCAATATTTGCCATTATGCCAGATTACGCTGGCACTTGCAGTGCACTAATTATTTCTTGTTTCTATATGCTTGAGTTGTATCTGTCGTGTATCTTTCTTGGCTCGATATGAGTCCGTTTATAGCTGTAGCCATCCTGTCCCAGCCGGCAGGGGGTCGCACGGGTTCATGACCTTTACGTTTCCGGCGTTTGTACATTTCTGTTGTACCAGCGCTGCTGCTAATTTGTCGTAGGTTGCGCATATGGCCCTGCATGTGCCGTACGCGCGGCGTTTTCTTTGCTTTTGTATTTGCTGTTTCTCCCTGCTTGGGGGAGTTGTCGTGAGAGAGAAACAGAGTGAAATGGAAGAAAGAAGTCGTTTGGAGTTTGTCGTAGAACTACTAGAAATAGCATAAGCGTGATTCCGCCACGCAGTTCATATTCGGAACACCGTGATTGCATCATTTTGGTGCAGATCTGAAGCAGGAAATGGCGTGGTGCGTACAGTTGTGCAGAAAGAGACCTGCTTGAATCCTGCCTGTACGCATTACATCACTAAAATGATGTAATCACGGAATTCCGCCGTGACAGCAACCCATCCGAGCTGCACACTCTGGTTTTCATGTACTCTTGACAATCCTTGAAATCGCACACTAAGCACTCCCTTCATATGACCCACTTTCTGGGGCAGGAGAGCGGTCTTTTTACCACTTCAAGTTGCACAGGCACTTCCTATGACTAGTATGAAGTTGACTCTGACACTGTCAGCTGATACGCACCAAAATGGCAAGTAGTGAAAAAGGCAGGACAACATAGCATGTTTCATAAGTGGTCTGCAGGTTGTGTTAACATGGTGGATACTCGGGACGTAAAGATTTGAGAAAGAAAGAACAGAGAGAGAGAGAGAGAGAGAGAGAGAGAGAGAGAGAGAGCGAGAGCGAGAGCGAGAGCGAGAGCGAGAGAGAGAGAGAGAGAGAGAGAGAGAGAGAGAGAGAGAGAGAGAGAGAGAGAGAGAGAGAGCGAGAGAGAGCGAGAGAGAGAGAGCCAAGGGAGGGAAGAGGAACACCAAACCACTCCCACATACCGCTTCATCTGTCATGCTGGATGCCTTCTTATGAGCTTCCACAGCTCGGCGAACTTCCTCCTTGTATCGTTCTTGTTGCTCTGGCATTTGCAGCTCCACAGCTGTGTGAGCAAGCGAAATTAACACACACGCCACCACAACAACGACATTGGCGATGGAAATTACCGGAATATAAAGGACCGATGAAGTAGTTATTCATCTCAGGAGAAAGGCTACAGGCCCCGATTCTAGTGCACGTACGACTCCTCACCATGATACTGGTGAAAACCAATACCCGCTCCTCACCATGATACTGGTGAAAACCAATACCCGCTCCTCACCATGGTACTGGTGAAAACCAATACCCGCTCCTCACCATGGTACTGGTAAAAACCAATACCCGCTCCTCACCATGATACTGGTGAAAACTAATACCCGAGCCGAACAGCTAGACCAAAGGAGATGCTTCGAAATACGGAAGATGATAAATGAAGACAACACAAGGCTGTGCATAAGAGAGAGAGAGAGAGAGAGAGAGAGAGAGAGAGAGAGAGAGAGAGAGAGAGAGAGAGAGAGAGAGAGAGAGAGAGAGAGAGAGAGAGAGAGAGAGAGAGAGAGAGAGAGAGAGAGAGAGAGAGAGAGAGAGAGAGAGAGAGAGAGAGAGAGAGAGAGAGAGAGAGAGAGAGAGAGAGAGAGAGAGAGAGAGAGAGAGAGAGAGAGAGAGAGAGAGAGAGAGAGAGAGAGAGAGAGAGAGAGAGAGAGAGAGAGAGAGAGAGAGAGAGAGAGAGAGAGAGAGAGAGAGAGAGAGAGAGAGAGAGAGAGAGAGAGAGAGAGAGAGAGAGAGAGAGGACAGAGCCTACTTATCCAGTCTTATGACACTCACCTGCTAGTAACCGAGCGAGCGGCCCTTCAAGAGACACTTCCTGCGTACATTAGATATACCATACAAATGCATGCACACACACACACACACACACACACACACACACACCACACACACACACACACGCACACACACAATATTTAGTTGACGTCTATACATCACTAACCGAGTACATCAATGTGTCCGTAGCCCTATGCATATTAACACAGCGAAAACGTGACAGCATCCTACCTCGTTCGCTATGTTGACTTTCTTAGCCCGCCGCTGAAGTGACTCCTTTGAGTGCGGCAGAAAGGAGCTGAGGTGGGCATACACTGCCTGTGTAGGGAAGAGAACACACAGTGACATGCAACACATCCTGGCATGTCTGGAAAATGTTAAGGAGATAAAAAGCTCCGACGTAACGGGCTACGTCAAGGACACGGATCAATGGATTTTCATGATGAAGGGATCCCACGTGTGCCCCATGCATCACGTAAACAATGGCAGCACATGGACACACACACGTAACGAGAAAGCACAATCACAAAAGCCCATACCTGACGCCGTTTTCCCTTCACTTTATTGTGGAGTTTCGTTTCGATTCTGAAGGAAGGAGATCAAGATAAAACAGCATTTCAAGCGCGAGCAACAGACAAACAGGAAAGCACACCAAAACCAGCCCACTACATGGCACCTATCAAAGAAAGCAGAGCCAGTATTTCACCAATAACAGTCACATAAAGTATAGTATAGTTGTATGTCCCCATAATAGCTATTCACAGCATGGTCATGCATGTGCTGCTACGATGCTGCAAAGCACTAACATTATAGCCGCCGCTGAAACCTCACACGAGAGCACAAACACAACAGCTAGTCAGTGTCTGCTCTAGGATTTCAAACCAACCGGGTACACGTGTACCTGGCACAGCCATTGCAACCGGGTCAGAGCCGGGTCCGTTCAAGTGGCTAGTGCGGCTACCTGCATGTTACCATGTAGGTCTACATCACAGAGTTGTAAATTTTAATGTGCCAGGGCTCCCTGCTTGTATTCCCAACAGGGTCACAGGTGACCTGGTGTTCTTTTTCCAAACGGGTCTAAGTGCCCTCCCCCCCCCCCCCCAACCGGGTCGCTGACCCGGCTGACTCGGCTCTGGAGCACACACTGCTAGTCTTCGCAGCTAGTTCAAGTAGAAATACACCACTCGACAGGGAAGAGAAAAGCAAGAAACGGAAAACTCGAACGTACTCCAACAGCATAGCATCATAGGTTGAGTCCAAGTTCTTCACACATGCGGTCTCGATAGAGCCACTCAAAATACCCTGCAGGTACGGCACAGGGGCCACAGCACAGAGGAGCATCAGAGCAAAGATAGAAGAGGTGGTCAGGGTTACTGGTAATCGATGAGCACACACGTATCCTTGCATAATGAACACACACCACACACACATACACATATATACAATACCAGGCATGTGCACAAATGCACACATAGACCGAATTGTATTTTCCAGCAGCTAAAACTTGAGAAACACGTTCAATGCTTCTTGCGGTCGCAGTCTCATTTCCAGGCACGAGGACATTACTGCCTTCCTCAACCCTGCAAACAATTCATATAAGTGGCGAGAGGACAGTGGAGCCGCCCTTTTTACACAAGCAGCATGCCATCAGTGTATGCATGTGTGTGAGAACACTCGCGATAGCAATGTCGAAATAAATGCTATAATGGCGCCAGTGTATGTGTGAGCCGTGTGTGAGAAACGGCACGCAAGTGGGCTGACAACAATGACAGGAAGGTGTGAGTTAGAAGTTAAGAGTGAATAGCAGCACGGATTTGAGTTGTGGTGCTCTGCTCAAAATGTATTCGGTTCTGACACCTAAGCTGCAGGAAGTGTCCACACAGATCGTGAAGGTGTGATGCTATAGCATAGGGTTACTAACTTAGCACTGCAGCAAGGGGTGCAGCAGTTCATCCCCACACTGCTCCCACTGCTACTACCAGTGTTAGAAACTCGATGGGTGCGCGTGTGGTTGGCCTTGCACTACAGGAACTTTACCTTTCGGAAACTGTGAATGAATTGAACAAGATCGGGCGGTAAGCCTTCAGGTAGTTCTGTGGTCTGCGACTGCGAGAAGTCCTCAGAGAATGGACCGTCATCTGGTATTGCACTGCTGCCGGGATGCTCAAATGAAGGCGATGAGGCATCATCCGTATCTACAGAAAGCGATGCAAGACAAACAAAATTCATTAGAATCATTCACTCTTACAACAGACTGAGAAGGACATGTACAGACTGAGAAGGACATGCTTTGAAAGTTTGAAGTAGTTTTCACTTGCCTTTGCCGACCTGGTGAGAAGGCAGTGAAAAGCTGACAGTGTTGCTGAAGGAAACCACATAAGAAGATCGTATGAAAGAGAGTAGGCTAGGGCAACAAGTGAGATAAACATACCCATTCGCTCTTCACTGGACTGGGTGACGAGCGTTTTCGTCGGTGACTTTCTTGGCGAACTCTGGCTGGTGTTTTGTGCAATGGGCTGACGGCCATCTGATGCGTAGCCGGCACTTGCTGCGGCTGGTGGCGAAGTGGAGGCGACTTTAGTCGGTGTCGACGGCAAGAGGGTGGACTGCTGCTGCTGGTTAGTGGCAGCACCGGGCGTTGGGACGGCACTCGTAGAGGTAACTGTGGCGGGCGTCTTCATCAGACCACCCAGTTTGGTAGTAGTAATCTTACGTGGCCGTCCTCGTGGTGCTCCGCTGAGCAGAACAAGACAATTCAGAGAGTAGCAGATACTCCCCAGACTCCACTTGGCAGCACAAACACGTGTACATCCCATACCAAAACATGAATCTTATGACAAGCAGGTACTTTCCCGAAGAGCTTTGCCGCAGGCAGTGCTCAACAGTCCACACATTGGCCGAAGTAGTATGGAACATATCACAATGCACAAATGAACACGTACACCAAAAAGGAACAATATTACAAATAAGAAACCCTGGTGAGTGATGAGAATTCGGAACTTGGCACACAGTACAAGAAAATGACACAGAACATAACACACTCGCTTACGTTCCCTCCGGCCGTTTAACTGGACTCTTCTGTGTCTTGTGGGTCAGCGAGGATCCACGACCTCGACCTCTGCCGGGACGTGGCTCACCATCAGCTCCAGTCCTATGGTGTACTTTCTCTTGGGACTTGGCGTGCTTGATTTTCTTCGGCGGGGCAAAGTCACCGCTGCAATGCAAGGAGGTAGAAGAAACAGGAGAAAGTCAAATGTGACACGTGGTCCACTACCCGCGTGGTGATCCTATAACATATAATAGCATAGCAACTCTCGACCATAGCGCCATTTCACGGTGCGGATTCTGATTCTCTAATTCATGTTGTTGCATGGGCTATGCTTTTCATCAACCAAGCTTGGGTGTTACATAATCTAGAATAGTACATGGCTGATGCATAGCACGACAGCACAACTTGCTCAAACAGAAGAGTTTCATTGTAGCAACAAACACACCACCAAATACTAACTACAGTAGCACTGGTCACTGACCTGTCGGCGGGCGGCATGGAGCGACTATCCTCGTCGTCTGACGTGACCGACTTGAAGAAGAGCTCGCCGTCATTGATGTAAAACCCACCGTGCTGTGGCTCGTACCCCTCCGGCACATAGTCGTCAAACTAAACACAATAGAGGAAATGAAATGCAGCCATGGGGGTTACAAGATGCAATGCAGCCGCAATGAAGCCATGGGGGTTACAAGATGCAATGCAGCCGCAATGAAGCCATGGGGGTTACAAGATGCAATGCAGCCGCAATGAAGCCATGGGGGTTACAAGATGCAATGCAGCCGCAATGAAGCCATGGGGGTTACAAAGGAACTGTACACAATTAGCACATGCAGTGCACAAGCCAGTTCACAAGCAAGGCTACCTCCAGCTGTCACCCATCACGGTTTGAATGTTACACATATTATTATGTGAGCCTGCCAGTTACAACAACTGCCAGGAGATTCCATACATATACACATGGTCGGTGACCTGCAAATGGTGCTTTCTGCGCCGATGAATTTGTGTAAAATTGCAATGGTGAGGTTCTGCTAAACGTGAAATGTAGAGAAATCACGTAGAGAGCAGGTGTCTGGGTTAGTCTACGGCTTCGCGTGTTTTGGGTTCAGATTTCTACGCGTAGATGCGGTTCTCTACGTTGCGACATACACAAAGAAAATGCGTACAGATTTGCTGGGTATCATTCAAACAAGGCAGAAAGCTACCAAATTTAGAACGGGAAATTCCCAATAAACATTCCATGTGACTTCTTTACGTGACCGTAGAGAAGAAGAGGTTTCCTTTACATTACAGGAACGCGAAGAGTTCCCGTAACGTAGAGCAGAATACCATTAGAGGTTCTGCAAAACGAAAATGTGTACGAACTTTCGCTCTACGTCACGAAGTGAGAAACTTCAAACGAACTTTCGCAACTTTGGACGCGAAACTTGCAGGGAACGCGAAATGAACTTTCGTAGGAAGTTTCGTGAGATTGGTCATGTCGTACGTGCACTTGGCGCGTGCAAACTACGAAAATGTGCAGAACACAAAGTTCGTGCGAAAATTCGTACACATTTTCGCAAGGCCTGTTGCGAAACTTCGTTCGAATTTTCGTTTTGCAGAACCTCTCTACTGTTTTTGATTTTTTCACCTAGCAAGGGGCCTTGAGCGTTGAGCATAGAAAACAATCAAGATAGTGTGCAGCTCTGGGAAGTTCACAAATCACGTAAAAATACTGACGTACTCCAGAAAAAGGGTCTGAAAACAGGATGCCAGGTGCATCATGTGACCTCATTCTGCACCTTGGGCACGGTCAATACTTAGCAAGTTGATAATGGCCAACAAATGATCGAGGGGAAATGAGGATACCAACAGGCAAGTAGCCAGGAGGGGGTTGGAGGGCGTGGATGATCCCCCCCCCCCCCCCCCGCAGGCGGCCTTGAAAAAAAATCTTGTTTAGACATGTTGATTGTTCTGCGGAGGTCATAATATGAGCCGCGCCAAGCTAAAAAGTGGCTTTGTGTTTTGCCAACAAATCGAGAAAATCACCAAAACGTCACAGTGGGCAAAATTGTACTCGAGCGCGATCGCGAAAATATTCACTTTCCAGTTTGCAAGCGGATGAAGAGAGAAGCCTTTTTTTGTTTGAGCAACACTTCTTCAGTGTTCCCTCTTTCATCGTTGTGGGGATTCCTCAGCGCTGCCAGAGATCATAATGGAGCTTCTAGAAACTGTGGAGGTGAGCAGGATGACATTCTGTATCCGTGTGAGCCAAAACCTACTTGACGAGGAAGAGTCGCTCATTCATAGTGGCTGTGTTTCTTATCGTGGCCACGACTAGAGTGGCGAGTGTAGCTATGGGGTGACGTCTACAAGCCTTCCGACTATCATTCTGACAAGCGGCCTGGTGAGTTGGCTCTTGCTGCGATGTTTCACTTTGTTTCGGCTACCTTCAATTTAGTGTTCATGACGTGGCGTACTGGATTCCAAAATTTCCTCGTTTCAAGGAAATAGTGCCACACGACGAAGCGATGCATTGACTCTACCTGCTAGCATATTGTTCCGTGGCGCCTTCTACCAGTATCCTTGGCAGGGAAGGAGAATGACATGGACTAGGACGGACAAAGAATCAGTGCCGCTTGTTAGCGATGTGCAGTTTACTGGACCTATGCAGGTGCGAGGGCAGTACACCAATGGAGCTAGATCTCTGGCACAGCACGAGCTAAATGAAAGGATTAATTCATCCTGCCATAGGTGATTGGAGAGAGTATGACGGACTATCTTGGTAAGATGCGACGTTCCCCAACGCAGCGAAACATCTAGTCACAACAACATCATGTTGAATGATATGAAAATTCGTATTGCGTAATAAAATGACATGAGTCATGATGAAAATATAATGTAGATCTGTTATTTCTTCTTTCTTGGATCTTCTAATTAGAACACAAGTACCCTTTCTTCTTTTATTGCTTGCACACCTGCTAAGCTTTGTCTCTACTTGGTGTCCCATGTTTTCTTGGAGTTTGGGAAGGTCTTGGAATCCTTAGTGTCATTGATACCAGCCATTCTGTGACAAGTGCACAATGTATGCTTATTTATGGCACATATACATTTCAGATGGGCACCAAAATTTCCATGATGGAAGTTGGATAAATAGACATCACTTTGGCATGAAATAAGAAATTTCCAAAAATTATGCCTAAGGCCAAGTAAAAAAAAAAGCTAGATGATCGTCCCCGTCCGCCCCAGTTTTTGTCAGCGCCCCAAGAAATATTTTATTTTTTAAATCGTGAGTTTTTGCCGAAATCGTTGGTTTTTTACCGATCGCGGATGCAGGAAACATGTGCACGCTTTGTTTAATACTTTCTTTACTATATGGACCACATACTACTAGTATATCACAACGTCAGTATCGATCTGCTGAAGAAAGAAAAAGAAAAAAAGAAAAAAAAAAGAAAAAAAGAGAAAAAAAACCTTGATGTTGTTGTGTACACTGTGTGCATGAGAGGGTAAAAAGTAAAAAAATAAAAATAAAATCCTCCCGCCCTCCCCGATTTTTCCAAAAAAAAGGACGATCATCTAGTAATTTTTTTTACTCGGCCTAAGCCACCTTTTAGCTTGGCTCGGCTCATATATCTACATGGTATACTGGCATGTTGCAAATTTAGTCCCATCTCTGACAGCCTGGCTGCAAGAGTCATCAATGTACATACTAGTACTCGAAAAGACAAGAACGATCTTTCTTACCGCCTCAGAATTGTCAACAAAAGAGTCTGACTCATCGTAACCCGAGCTCTTATCGATAAGATCCTGGACAAAAGTGAAAATAACAATCATACAACGCTGGAAACAGTACAAAACATCTCAAACACGGCCAATAGCCCAGTGAGCAGAACAGAAGTGCCGGGACTCAGACTGACAACGGAGATGAGTTTAGATGTGTTGTACAGTCCCTGAATGGCGCCTGTCTTTGTGGGACGGGGTAATTGCAGAGGAAGATCCTTTGGCGAGTAAGTGACCTTTGGCATTCACACATATTCAGGATATAACAAAAAGACATCACCAAGAATGTGTACCTCCTATTCTAACCTGCCTTGGGGACGTGATGTCGGCATGCCATGGCATGAACTTTACGTGTATCACCCACGTTCCTGCATCCGTGACGTGGAACTGAACCTCCCTTATGTGTTTCTGATGCTACTTGTCACCGGGAGAGTTTATATTAGTGATATTAATATTCTTCACTGTCAGTGTGCAGCAATACAATTCATTGCATTCGGTGTAGCTGAGAGCCGGTGTTATCAAGCGTGTGTAGGGTGGACGGTATCTTTAAACGTACAGTGGTGGTCGTGCTGTGGCAAAGTGCCGAGGTCGGCTGGAGAGTGCAGTTATGGTGTGGTGCTTGATGAAAAAACATCTGTACAGGGCTGAATGCTGCTGCTCACCCTTGTTTAGAAGGCACAGCAAGACAGCTTGAAAATTCTGAAGAGAAATTCACGGAAGATTTCGCTACAGCCCTGGTGAGCAGATACGGTAAGGCCAGTCACCTTGAACAAATTTCAATTACTAACACAGTGGACAGTACTGTAAGACATGTAAATCTAACGTTTTTTTCTTCTTGTATGAAAAGCTCTATTGAGGCTGTAAGATCTCATATGTGTTAATTAATACTGCAAGATTTTTAAAGGGGAAGTTAAGCCTAAAATCAAATTTTCACCAGTTGTAGTCTTCGGGGTGCTGAGTCGAATGGTCTTGGTCCGAGGAAGCTGAGACGTCCCCTTCCTTCTTTATTCCCAATCGAACTCGCGCACTTCCACCGAAACTGGGTGACTGCGCCCTACTAGATGGGGATTTGTATGCAAAATGTCACTAAAAGCGCCATTTCGTTCTTATAAAAGCACGGATGACCGCGATTGGCCCATATGTTGTAGTCTTTTGGACGCTGAGTCGACTGGTTTTGGTCCGAAAAGGCTGCGATGCACCGTTCGGCCCTTATTCCCAATCGAACATGGTTGAACAAGCGGTCACGTGCTCCTGCGTACACCAGTCACCTGGTCACCGTGCCTGCAGGGTACAACTTACAGCCTGTTTGACCTTTTTTGGGTGCAGTCCTGTCACTCGAGTTGAACCTTGGTGTGAAAGTTGTCGCCTGCTGGCGCTGTGACCAGGTGGCTTGGGCACGCAGGAGCACGTGACCGCTTGTTCAACCATGTTTGATTGGGAATAAAGGAGGAACGCTGCATCGCAGCTTTCTCGGACCAAAACCAGTAGACTCAGCGTCCAAAAGACTACAACATATGGGCCAATTGCGGTCATCCGTGCTTTTATAAGAACGACATGGCGCTTTGACTAGTTTTAGTGAGATTTTGCATACAAATCCCCATCTAGTAGGGCGCAGTCACCCAGTTTCGGTGGAAGTGCTCGAGTTCGATTGGGATTAAAGTAGGAAGGGAGCGTCTCAGCTTCCTCGGACCAAGACCATTCGACTCAGCACCCCGAAGACTACAACTGGTGAAATTTTGATTTTTAGCCTTAACTTCCCCCTTTTGATGGATTTTTAGACAATCGTTAAATTCGCGACTTTTTATATTTCGGCCTGTCGGCTACTATACTTCTTTGTTCGTCTTGGGGGTTGACAAGGGGAAGTAGCAATGTAGTGGCATGAGCCCCGCCTTTCGGCACTAGCTCACTTGACTGAGTGAAGAGGACCCGTGTGACTTGAACATTGTCTCACAGTGGCTTATCGTTTTCTTTGCCGTAACGCGTTTGTTGTTTCTGCATGTGGGTGGCATGGTGTGCAAATGACTCTGCATGGACAGCGCAGCTGAACGGGCAGCAGTGGAGAAATGACGGCACTGGTACATTTGCGTCCCCCAAACCCTGAGAAACTACATGTAAATGAATTCATCGGGGAGGGTTAATGGCCCGGGCAAGACTTTACAGAATGTCCTGTACCTGCACTGCACTGAGCCGCCCCATGGCCCAGTCACAGACAAGGCAAAACGAAAAAGGGACCATGGCGATGTTAATGCCAACTCTTATGCAGGTGGACTGGTAGTTTCCTCAGGAACTTTGTGGTTTGCAGGACAAAAGTAAATTTTTAAAATGTTTGTGTCCGCGAACTTGTGTTGTTGACCATCGATAGGAGCAGCGAGTGGGCTCCGAAATCCCAAACATAATGTTAGTGCTAACCTCATCATATACGAGCCGTTTCCTCTTCTTCGACTTGCTCCCACCGCCCTGGATAAACGAAATAGGCAAAACTAACTTAGCATACGATAGCGAATACAAACATTTTTAAAAACTCGCGCCAACTTGGACGGATCTGAGGAACCGCGCCAAGCGAAACCACAAGAAAGAGCGTCGTCAAGGAAAGGGTCAGTTCGCCGTCCAAAGAAATAAAGTCGAAACAGCACCCAGACTGACAAGGATAGGACCAGTCATCACTGACTCACATATTTCTGCTCAAGACGACGAGCTATATCTGCAATTTTCTGCGCTTCGTCCTGCTCGCCACCAGCAAACGGCTCGGCACCATCTTTGTTAGTACTCTGCAAAAATCAAACAATGACGAAATAAAATAACGCCACACTATCACTGACGAGAACCTAAAGAAGTCATCATACCCACCACCGGAGAAGGCTGAAGGAAAGAGAATGGAAGCCGTTACAATGAAACAACCGTATGCAATGAATGAAGTGCGCATACCAACTAAAAAAAATAACAGACCCATCAAGACTTACCAGCTCCTTTTCAACCAAACGCGCATAAGAAAACTCAGGAAAAACATCAACGGTCGGCTGAGTCAAAACCAACTCCAAACGAAGACTGGAAGCCTGCTGCTTATCTTTGGGCTTCTTAGCAACTTCAGTGCTACCTTTCTCCAAGCCCAGTGTTTCTTTTATAGAAGCAGACATACTCTTCCACAAAGGGCAAATTGACGAAATCCTATACAGAAAACGGCAAACTAGCCCTTTGGAGTCAAGAGCACATCTGCTGGGTATACAACAACTGCATTATACAGTGATGTGCATGCTTTTCAGAATGCTTCGCACCTCAATCACTTTGCTTCAACAAAACTGCACTCAACACTCCACTGCAGCCCAAAACATGGCACAAAAGTTGGTCTAAACTTCAGAATAACGAAGTGCGCATGCCTCGCTGCGGTGGTGCCTATGACAACACCAATGAGCGCGCTGATTCTCTGCGGGTTCTACACTCTGATGCGCTATCCAGCACTTTTATATCAAAACTGCAGCTAGCTCAACAGACAACACCCTGCATGGTCGCTAGTACTAGTACTACGGGTCGAGTGGTACATGTACCGGTACTAACGCCTACTGTAGCGCTGATTTTACAGTGTAGATCTCCCACCATGTACCAGCATGCTAGCAGTAGATCTACAGTAACTTTTTACTTGTACTTGTAGTAAAGTGTAAGCTACGAGTCGTAGATCTACTGCATGCAGTCACAGTGCAGTGCTAGTGCAGTGTAGATCTACACGGATCAGCCACACGTACACGCAGTGCAGTGCACACGTCATACCAAGAGTACATAACCCCGGGGGGTTATGTACTCTTGGTCATACTCAACCACTTCTGTGTGTGTACGTGTGTGTGTCTTCATCACTGATCATGCATGCATGCTGCTGGTCGATTTTTTGAACAGTTTTTACCTTGTCTGACACGGCTTGTGCTTTATCAGAGTTTATGTAATCAGTTATCTACGTCACATTGCATTGTATATTGTGCTGTTGACGTGTTGTTGCAGTTTGCAGCCAATGCAGAGTTTTCTCCTGTGCCTGTGGCCTGTGCTTGGATACTGGATAGATTTCAAACTCTTGAGGATCTCGAAATATTGCAAAGGTCTTTAGCACTCTTTCAACAATGGCAGAGGGTGGTGCTGATGCGCCCATGGACCTTTCGGTTGTAGATAACAAAGACAAGAAACGCTTTGAAGTGAAGAAAGTGAGTTCTAATTTTGCTTCATTGTCAGCGTCTCACCTAGATTTTCCTGATTATTTTATTTGTTCTTTCTTGTCGTGTGTGATCTTGTGCTCGTGCAGTGGAACGCTGTTGCTCTATGGGCATGGGGTAAGTAGTTATGTCGTCTATGGCTGTTTTATTCGGGAGCTTTCATGAGACATTCTGCATGAAAGGAAATTTAATATCCCTGCAGCTGTATCTAAAATTGCCTCTTGTGATATGTCATGTTTTTTTTGCATTGTTCTTGCTTACTGCCATGGCTGGCTATCGCCCCCTCCCTCCATATTGGCCTATATTCCCTGGCCACGGGAAGGTGAACTAAACGAGAGAGCTTGGAAGCTCAGGGCCCTACGCTATACTTTTTTGCCTTGATGACCTAGGCAAAAAAAAAGCATAGGGATGTTATAATTTTTTCATTTCTCCTATTTTTTTCAAGACATAACCTGGGATTCGAACCCGCACTATCGCCCTGCATGCATCCCCCCGATACACTTCGCATACATACTAATTCTTCCAAGTTGCTTCACGTTATGATCTTGCATTTGAAAGCCCTATTTGAATATCGTGGCCAGCCGTCTTTGATGGTACGGTACGGGACAGATACGGTCGAGGGTAATACGATACCGTCTACCACCTTGATGACCTAGGCAAAAAAGCTTAGGGATGTTATAAATTTTTCAATTCTCCTATTTTTTAAGGCATAACCTGGGATTCGAACCTGCGCTATCGCCCTACATGCATTCCCCTTCGCATTCATACTCATTCTTCCAAGTTGCTTCACGTTATGATCTTGCATTTGAAAGCCCTATTTGAATATTGTGGCCAGCTGTTTGTGGCCAACTGTGTTTGATGGTACGGTACGGTACGGGACAGATACGGGATAGCGCCAGGCGTGACACAAATAAACAAACAAATAAATACCAAATTAAAGCTGTGTGGACCCTGGCTAGCGCCAGACGTTACTGAAATAACGTCTTTTGGATAGCTACGGGAATAAATAAATCCTGAGTACTGTAGAGGCAGAAAATTTCGTCGGTCAATAATTTCGTCCAACTCCAAAGAAAAGGAGTTCGTCCGGTTGAAAATTTCGTCCATAGATCATAAGAGTGTATAGAAACGCTGGACAAATCGATATTCGTCCTACATTTAATTTAGTCCAAAAGCTCCTTGGACGAAAAAGACGAAATTAAATTCCAGACGAATATTTCTGCTTATACAGTATCAATTTGTCTCGCAATCCAACCTTCTATTTCCTGTGCTATATAGACATCGTGGTGGACAACTGTGCCATTTGCCGGAACCACATTATGGACTTATGTGAGTACAGATGATATTCACAGCCGGATCATGCCATGTTTTATTATCTGTATTATTCGACTACATTCTTTCTCTAGTAAGTAAGTAAAGTAAATTATCGTGTCCGTTCCCGAAGGGAACTCACGACGGCCGCTAACACCCGGTAAATCCTAGCGGCAGATGCAGCGCCTAACGGTGGGGGTGAGTGGATAAGTCTCACAACCACTGGCACAAGTGCCGAGAACGGCCCCATTAGCTGCATCCATGTACCCCTTGTGCCTGGCCACAAGTTCCCAGTTGACTGTGGGTAGCAGCACGGCTGGAAAAACCGCTCCCAGGCAGGACTTGAACCAGGTACCTCTCGTATCTCAATCATGGTCTTTGACCAACCCACTGTGCCTGCCTGGTCACCTGCCTGGTTTCTCTAGTAGTATTGTATTATTTCAATGCTCAAATTATTAATTTGAGCATTAAAATAGATTTTAATAACGAAAGATGTTGCGACATTGGCGGTGATTTAATTTCATGAAAGCCACATGTAAGTATTGGTTTTCATTGGAATTTGTTTTGGGGTTTTTGTCCGAAAGGTTTAAAAAAAGCTGTAGTGTATATAATGCAACTCGGATGTTGAGTGGCGGACAGTTAGTCTCAACTCGTATCCATGTGTTCCTTTTCTTTTTTTTCTCTGTATTAACTATGTATTGCGTTTTTGCTTGGCTTTCAGTAAATTCTGTTTCTCTCGGCTGAAATTGTCCGCCTGAAGTTGGACGAAACTGATCGCCAAGGAAATGTTCTGCTTGTAAAGTATCCGAGTCCATTCTTGTAAAGTAGGTGCATAATTATATGACCTGTAGTGTGTTATCTAGTGTGTTGTGCTGAATGTGTCTGTGCAGGTATTGAGTGCCAAGCCAACCAGGCATCAGCTACCAGCGAGGAGTGTACGGTTGCATGGGGCGTGTGTAATGTAAGTCTGCGTCTGAGAATGGCAGTGTTCAATGGGCGCGTTTGATTACAGACAACTCCGAAATTCTATTCCCTACTTTGCCCACATCGTTCGGTTGCACAGATTTCTTCCTCTATGGAATCCAATTCCGCCCATCCCGAATTAAAGGCAGAATTTCATGGCCGTAACTTTCTCATTCTGGTCACTCACGGCTTTTCGAACCTAGGCCCAGAACATTGTACTCCAACGCGTCCAATGAAACCTATCCTCATGAATTCAGCTATAAAGAGTATAAGGGATGCAGACATTACTAATCAACATTACACCTGATGCGGGTTAAAGTGCAGCTGTGGGGAGTATAGTAAGCCGTGTTTTGGTGATGGCAAGGAGGAATTTTCCTTTAGCCAGCGGTGAGGGCTCTACACGATAACATGGAGCACTATTACACACGAAAGGCACAACGGAGGTTTACAGAACTCGTCGCAACTCAGACGTTTCTTGCACAATGCAAGTCGCCTGATGATTGCATGGTGCAAGAAACTGGGAGTTGCTCTGTGCCTTTTGTGTGTTATGGTGATTGGTGAGGTCTGCACCCTCGATACTCGTTAATATAGCTATAATTAAGATTCTGTCTCCACGTTGATCATTTATCCTCATGCATAATGTTAGCGCTAGTTGCAGCTTACCAGGCATAGACGTCATTGAGCAGCACTGTAGCGATGGCAATATTACAAAACTCATGTCTCATGACCGCTGCAGCAAAGCAGTTCAACTGAGCTCGGCTTCTTTGCCCCTTCACTATTTCTCCCATACCATGGATTGGAAGTTGCCCATACATGATGGGTAGATCCCCCATTTGGCTTTCAATCTGCATGTTCTGCTGCTCATCACATAATAATGTCTAACTTTTGCCTTGTGTTCTTCTCGGTGTAGCATGCCTTTCACTTCCACTGTATTTCGCGCTGGCTGAAGACCCGGCAAGTCTGCCCCTTGGACAACCGTGAATGGGAGTTCCAGAAGTAGGTCTTGGTGTTGAGACTGTTGACTGTCTGTGATTGAGTGTTTCTCTGCCTCTCTCTCTCTCTCTCTCTCTCTCTCTCTCTCTCTCTCTCTCTCTGCATTGCTCATTCTGTTGACTGCAGTTGTGTCTGCGACTAGGCTTTTGTTTTTAACCGTTGACGACGTAGAAAGTTACGCAAATTCCATGGAAGTATTCGCATCTAAAAACCTTTAGCGATTTCTCAGGCCCAGCGAGTGTACGGTGACGAATGTTCACAGAACACTGTGGTCACATGCATACAACCACCGCTGTTGAAGTTTAACTTTGCACTGGTTAATAGTTGCGTTTCTCGCGAAAGTAGCAGACGTTGATACGTCTCGAACACGAGGCAGTGTTAGAGTACATGTACACAGTGCTGCTCAGTGAAATCCAGTCACAGCGTCACTCAAGTTTGTGCCTTACACCATTTTGCAGGCTTGTGTTCGCAGGGCGCACCCGAGTCACGCAACTGGATTTTCAGTGAGCAGCTCTGTAGTGGTATTCCTGCTGAGTTGGCGTGGGTTTGATGTGCATTCTTCGTAGCGCAGCGCGCACCCGAGTCACGCAACTGGATTTTCAGTGAGCAGCTCTGTAGTGGTATTCCTGCTGAGTTGGCGTGGGTTTGATGTGCATTCTTCGTAGCTTGTGCACTTGCCCTCTACCCTGCCGTCACGCTCTGCACAGTCAACACAGTACCAGCAACGACTAGAGAAATCCCAACGCTTTCGGCCATTGGCCATCATCAGTAGATTTTTAAACTTTCTGTCCAGAGCCGAGCAGAGGGCGGCAAGTTCTCAGGTTCTAGGTGGGCACATGAAGATGAGGGTGCAGGAGTCTGGAGGTGCATCGCTTACGTGTGATTGTATTTTGGTGTGTACATGTATTGTGTTGTATATGATGCAAGCCTTGCCTGTTAGGTAACATGTTTTCACGGTGACATCGTGAACAAGGCGAGGACACACTGTATGGGAAACCGGTTTATGGTTGTAGTCAGGAGCACTGTTTCTCATACGGTGTGTCCTCGCCTTATTCACGCTGTCACCGTGAACACATGTATTGTGTTGTATTCTTGGTTCTCACCATCTCATCAGAAAGCTTTGTTATTGGTGTGTGTGTGTTCTCCGTAGGTATGGCCGTTGATATGCTTCACCGTATTGGTGTATGCCAGTGGTAGATGCTCCGGACCTGAACTTTAAAGAGCTACCACTGTGCATGCCGACGGGTCTTCGCTGCCGAATGCAATGGCCAGTGACATACCGTACGTCCCTGGGTGGTGGTTGTGTTGCTGTTTTTTTCTTCTTTTCTCTCTTTCTTTACACTGACCTGTACATACCTATCTGTGGATGTATTGCGGCACCGGGTCCGTGTGTGTGTGCGTGCGTGTGTGTGTGTAGGTTTTATGCAATGTACATTGCTGGTTTTCTTTCTTTCTTGTCGTAGTGCGTCCATTATGATTTTTCCTTTGACGTCATGTCTGTGCATAGGTCACACGACTCTTGTGTCATGATACTGCTTCGCATTTGGTGTGTATATTTCTGGCGTGCTGTTGATTTGTTGCCATCTGCTGCTTGTCCCAACGCCTACACATTGAGTGTTCTCATTTTTACACCATAATTTAGAGTTCTGCGCCCATTTTATCAGATATACGTCCATGTCTTCTTGTATTCTTATTCTGTATCCCAGTGTATCTTATGAGTCATTCACATTAGGGCTAGATTGTTGTGTGCTTTGTGTCCCCTCCTTGTTTTCCTGGACTTAACCTTAGAAGTCACACTCGCTCTGTTTAAAAATGCGTTGAGAGCAAACATTGCTTTTTATCCTGGTATGCGGTTGTTACTTTGACATGCGTGTGCGTGCGTGTACGTGTCTGACACTCACTTTCTTTTTGGATACCTCTCCCCGTTACGTTAGCCTGCATGAGACCCGAATGACCAAATTCTGCCGGTGAGCGGTGTGTCTGTGTGTGCATGCATGCACGCATGTACTCAAGTATGCATGCATGAGTACAGGTGCCTGCTGAGGTGGTATTCAGGGAAGTACCTGCATGTAGTAGCAGCAGCAGCATCACTCAAAGTCTGCCATCATTTATAGCAGGCACGTACGTACATGTATGTAAATATTGAATTTCTTTGATCTGTTCAAAAGCGAGAGAGAGGGAGAGAGAAAATAGCAAGCTATAATTGGCAGTTGAAGGTTTAGAAATCCTAAGTAGATGACACTAGCATAATCTCTTGTGATATTTGTTAGGAACAGCGTCCCTTTGAGTTCTATTGTTTAAAAAAATTCAATCCATAATTATATTTTTTGAATCACGAAAATCAAGCCGCCTGAAAAGCTGGTAAAGTACAGGCTGGGTATGTATGGTCTTGGGTGGTCAGGAAGGCCATACGAAATAGGTCTTCTTGAAGCCATTATTCGCATGTGATCACGGGGAAATACCTGCTTCAAAAGGCAAGGGTATATGTTTAGCTACAGGCAAGCACTTTATTTCTACATAAATAATAGTTCAAAGTAGCACAGAATTAACAATCATGATATTATTGCAACGTTGAGAGATAAGTACGCGTATGCAAGATTTGCCGGTGAGATCAAGATGAATTTAGCTTTGTGTTCATGCTGAAAGTGTCTTACTTCCAGACGCCGTACGAGGCGCTCAGCGTTGCTTGTCTGGCACAATTAGCATAGTACTACGCTGCTAGACTACGCATGTGTTGCCATGACCATGAGTTTGTTGCCATGGTGCTTTAGATGGAGTATCACACTCTTGCGCCGATTTCCTCGTACGGATTCTCAGCGGACACACCCATACCCATGCCTCTCTGGTTGTCGTAAAACGGATTCCGAGCCACTGAAGAACCCAGTGGTTGTCGCGTGCTATTGTTTCGCACCACGCCAGACTCGGTTGTTCCCGCGTACATTGGATTATCCATCGGCGGAGCCTGCCTGGGCATGCGCTCTATAGGCAGCATAGTGGCGTAGGTCCGCTCCTCGTCGTTGAAAGAACTCTCATCCACCGGGGGCTTTTCGTTGGACATGTAGGTCGGATTGTCAAGTCCATCCTGAGCACAATACAACAGCCAGCACATAGCACAGAATGTATGAAAGTCGAAAACCTCTCATATAGGTCCCTGTTTTGAACACAAGCCTGCTTTTCAAGGTGGACCATCAGAACATCAGCCTGGTTTTCGTGTCTACATACATGACAATACTGTACTTGCTTTAAATTCAAGCCCGATTTGAGTGATTGCAATAGTAGCCCAGGCCCGACATTGACGGCCGCAACATGAAGCCAGGCATTTGTACACGGCACTACAGGGTGATAATTCCGCCGTTCATCAAGTAAGGGGTCGTCGCAAAAGTTTTTGTCGTCCCTGAAACGATCATCATTCGTTTGGAAGGGGAGGGGTGCGAGCCAAAATCGCAAGTCGACAGACACTGTACAATACAGAATATACATGCACATGCATGCGACTTTCGTCATCCAGCATAGCAAGCTGCGTTCATTTCAGAGGGAGGGGGAGGGGTCCGAGTACGAAATGAACGATGTTCGTTTCAGGGACGACAAAAAGAACTTTTGCGACGACCCTCTAAGGCTCCTACGATTAGGTGATTGCCATCAGTTGCGGTGTCCTGTGCTATACGACTGGCTGTATGCATGGCTATGAGCAGCGAGTGAGCAGCATGTGGGTGCTACGTACCTCGTATTCATCGGAGAGAGTGCGCACTGGCTGGTACGTGGGGTTCTCCTGAACCATGGCACTGGTCTCACGATAGGCGTGCGCCATTCGCATTGACTTCACTCGCCGGCTCCTGGACACGGGACAAAGAACACGGGAACACACACATCCAATGTGTTTAGCTTTCTATCCTGATTTCTTCTTGCCAGTGGAAAAGCTGTGGCACGCACAAGTTGCAACGCACAGTAACGTTACAATGAGATAGCACTCTGAACGCCTGAGAGCTGGCGCGGGAAAGGCTCTGGATTCATCTCCAAATGTGACAGCCTTGTGCATGCAGCTGAAAGTCCTCGCAAGCCACACAACACAGTAAGCACAGGATATCTCAATACCAGCCTACAAGTATCTCTTGACACAAATCAGCAATGGGACAAAGCTATTTATTTGCTGCCAAGTTACCCCGAGTCTTCATTATTCACCAGTGTTCGAACAAGTACCTTTTGATGTAGAGCAGCGCGGCTATAGCTCCGATGGCAATGAGTGCAGCAATGACATAGACCGCGATGAGCCCTGGCTTGGTGGCCAAATCGGATGACTTATTAGCGTCTTGCGATGGACAGAAGAACCCAGTGACTGGGTCACATACGAAGACTTCTTCTGCGCATGTCGCTCCCCGCCAGCCGTCAAAGCAACTGTGAGAGGGAAATAGGAGCAAAGAAGTGCAACCAATCAGCTTGGATGAAGGAGAGCATTGGCTATCCAAAGCAGGGTCCTAATGGCGAAACCGACACTGTTTTGCACCCCCTCCCCACCCACACACACATTTGCACTTTCTCTCCTTGGGCAAGTCCCGTACCATAGGCAGCCACCGGTGACTGAAGTGCTACCGACTTACTCGCAGAACTGGTTGGTACCGTCGTTGATGCAAACACCCTGGAAGCAGAAGAATGACGACGAGCACGTGGGTGCCTGGGTGGTGACGGGCTGTGTTGTGATCTGGATGTGGCAGTTAGCGCCAGTGAAGCCCGCCGAGCAGTTGCAGACGCCGGTGATGGGATGACACGTGGCGCCGTTCTGGCAATTGCACAGGCTGGCGCAGTCCTGGCCGAATGACAGCGCGTCACAAGCTGCACGTGCAACAGAGAGCACACGTGTACAGAATATTTAGCTCACTCCTGCCACTCTCTAAAGCACATGATAGTCTTTTGTGTCAGTGCTGACAAATCATTCGGGGATCAAAAACGAAAAAGGTATACAAATAAAGCTGCCTGCAAGGTATCAAAATTGCTCTGCGAATACACGCTAAGTTAGCTGAAGCACCATTAAGCTGCTTGTTCCATGGGTACTAAAGCTGTTCGATGTGGACATTGTAGAGCCAGCATAGCAGCATCACTTAGCTAATAAGTCAACGCATGCCCAGGGACAAGTCTCGTTCAGAACCTGTCCTGAACTGCAATGAACTTACGGAGTTGACAGTTTACTCCCTGCCAGCCTGGTGTACAGGAGCAGGCTCCCGTTGTAGTGTCGCAGCCAGCGCCGTTGACACACGTACAGTTTGTGCCACACTGGAGACCATACGTACCGGGATCGCACACTGCAGGGATGGAGAGATCAACAGCAACAGACCAGGCACAGTCACTATACTGCACTGCTCAAACCCAGTGCTCAGATTTGGGAGGTTGCATTCTCCCAGCACTAGGACATAAACAAGATACGGACAGAACAGCCGAAGGAAAGTGAGCAGCACTCGTGTGGGTGCTTTTGTACATCATGCACTACAGGGCAGATACTTTGGAGCTCACTCAGTACGTACTCTGATAAACCATACTCTTGCTTAGTATGGCCCTTGTCCGGAGCACGGGTGCATGGATCAATGCTGAAGTATGCTAGGACAGGAAGTACCTCGGATTTTGAGTACACCTTCTTGCTGCCCATGGGGGGTATGGCTCATAAGTTATGAGAGTTCCACTGTATGTACAAATCAACTGGATGAGTATACACGTATTACTCAGTTTGAAAGTCATTATCAACACATCCGCCCTGCCACTAACGTCAGGCTAACGTTAGCCAATAACGCTAGAAATACTTCTGCTCTGCAAGCACTCACCGTCTGAGCAGTTTGCTCCTCGGTAGCCCACGCATGTACAGCTGCCGTCAACGGGATCGCAGGCTCCGCCATTCTCACACGTACACAGCTGAGTGCAGTCATCGCCGTACACGTTGCCCAATGTCACAGGATCGACAATATTGGCACAGCCTGCATCAGAATAACATATACAACGCACACATCAACACCATGATTTAACCTGGATTATAATGATCACAACCATCTCTTTACCTTCGCCACTAAACCACATGTGTTACCCACCAGTATGTCAGGCCTTAGCTGGTGATAACACTATTATTTGAACCGGGCGGTCGGTGCTATCAGTAACCTCTTCGCTGTCAGAAACCCTTCCAGGTATACCGAGCTGGGAATTTGATTTACTCAAAACAGAATAGATACTGGTGATGTGTGAGTAGCTTGGCCGTGCATGCTTACTTGTGGAGCAGTTGGTGTCGATAAATCCCGTTGTGCACGTGCACATGCCGCTCAGTGCATCGCACGCCGCACCGTTCTGACAGGCACACACGTCCTGACACTCCAGCCCATAGTGTGACATGTCACACGCTGTGCAGCAGACCAGAGCAGAAACAAAGTTTGTTCAAATAAGTGCATCGACTGACGCTTCTTCCTCCTGACCAGCCACAGCACAACTCTGGGGGGGGGGAAGCGGAACACCTTGACTGATAGTGGATAGGTACGGTTGAATGTAGCATTTTAAGTTTAAAAACTTTCTTCCGCTATCAAATCCGCAGCACTGTGCTGTCTGCCCAGTGAGTGTTTCTGGCATCTACAACATTTCATTGTTTCTACAGTGCTGCTCGGTGAAATCCAGTCGCGTCCCTCACGTTTGCGTCTTGCAGCATTTCGCAGCCCAGTCTTTGCAGGCCTAGGGCTGTGCAACGCTCGGCGCGTACTTGTGTCATGCGGCTGGATTTCATTGAGCAACACTGTAGAAGAGTTCCCCCCAGTGTGCGAGTAGTACTTACGCTCAGTGCAGTTTTCTCCTGTGAAACCGGTGCACGTGCAGCTGCCAGTCATCGGGTCACATAGGCCATTGTTCTGACACGTACACTGCTCTATGCAACCAGGACCATACGTATGACTTGTGCAGCCTGTACCAGCACAAACACAAACAGACATGCACGCATACGCCAACCAAAACAGTGAGTTTTTGATAAAGGTAGACATTGGAATGCTGCCTGATAAAAGCATACACGCAAGCATGCAGTGTATTTTCATCACATGTTCCGCTGCCAATTAAATCTACGAGGTCATGCAGTAGAGCCAGTACTGGCCACCGACTGAGGCTGGTATTGAGTGTGAATGCAGCACGGGCAGTACTGCATGCATGGGCTGGGGTTGGTCTTGATGAGTGCATTGCTGATTGATAATGCTAACCTTGCGAGCAGTCGGTGCCCATGAAGCCTGCCGTGCACGTGCACACGCCCGTCACGTGATCGCACGCTGCACCGTTCTGGCATGTGCAGGTGTCCATGCAGCTAATGCCGTAGGTTCCGGCCGCACATCCTGAAAAGCACATCGCAGGCAGAGAGATTAGCAGCAGTCAAGACAGGGGACATGAGTACTTGCACTAGGCATGAACAGTAACCACCGGCATCATAAACAAATCAAAGAGTAGAATACCAGCATTTTCGCATGATCATTGTCACAAAACCTGACCGGATAGAGGATCATGATTTGAGTAGTTCATGACATAGATCAGTATAGCAGAGAGTTCTACATTTCGAAACAAGCTTATCAGGCTCGTTCTGGAACAGGTGCTAGCTAGGTGGGTTGAAAGCGTAGTGTGATTTCGCTGTCAAGCACAGTGCATAACCGGTACCGGTGTGCCCACACATCTCAGTGCAATGTGCATTCTTACGTGTATCGCACGTCAGACCAGTGTAGCCACGGATGGTCTCGCAGTAGCAGGTTCCGTTGGCCTTGTCGCACATCGCTCCGTTCTGGCACGCACACGTCTGAGTGCAGTTATCGCCAAACATACCGGAGGGGCATTCTACAAAGCCGCAGAACAGGGGGAGAATAGGTACAGTGTGATGTGGGACAAAGCACGGGTTCTTACCATCAGTACCAGCAATCATCTGGATCGGGTTTCGGGAGCAGTTGCCGCAAAGCGTTAAAGCTCGCCGCTTCCCCGGTTCCCCTGTCTGTTCAAGCGTTGCATAACATTTCACCTAACGGTTCAATAGAGGTTAGTTGATTGCATTGACTGTGGTACCACAAGCACAGAGGTTAGTTGATTGCATTGACTGTGGTACCACAAGCACAAGGTCACCACTCCATGCAGAACATGTACGATAGCATCCTTCACATAAACACTGTACATTTTAGCAGCGATTCTGTTCTAGGCTGTATCTGTGTTACAGTTCTGCAACACCACTATCACAGTTGAAAGAAAGGCTGAGTGTTGGCATGGGTACCACCGTCACTCCAGCAATCTTACCATTCTGACAGTGCTGGCCAATGAAGCCGGCCGGGCAGGTGCAGGAGCCGGTCACATGATGACAGACTCCACCGTTCACGCAGGTGCAGAGGAGACTGCAGTCGGGACCGTGCGTTCCCATTGGACACCCTGTGAGCAGAGTACAGCACAAACACAGCAGCAGCAGTGAGTAAGGCAACCACCCTGATGTTCTGATGTTCCTTTCCCTAGTTAACTGGGATTATTGTACCATAGTGACTCTTGTCCTGTCAACTGTAGTGCAATCACCGCCAAGTAAATGCATGAATAGGTCAACAGATTGATATTATTGGTAAGCATGTTTTTAAGGCAATGCACAGGCAATGGACATAGAAGAGGCTGTATTCAACACAGATGTGTGTGTGTGTGTGTGTGTGTGTGTGTGTGTGTGTGTGTGTGTGTGTGTGCATGCGTGCATGTTTGCCGGTTCTCATCACTCACTCTGTTCGCAGTCGTCTCCTGCATAGCCGGCGGGGCAGTCACAGGTGCCATTCTTGAAGTTGCACACACCGCCGTTGATGCACGTACAGTTCTGCTCGCACGCGTCGCCAAACATTCCCGTCGCACATTCTGAAATAAAAGATAAATATTGCCACAGTCTCTCAGTCTTCACACAATACTGTCGTATTCTGTGCGAACACAGGCCGTTGTTGACGTAGGGTAGTTAAAGCAGGTCAAACATGTAATGAAGGAAACTCGACTCTCTGCGTCAGTACTTCCATCCGGCACAAGGGTGCATGTATTGTCAACATGTCCCTGGTCAGCAAGCCGTCAAACCCATGCATGATACAGTCAGTACCGGCGCTTGTAGGGAATCTCTAACTGCTACTACATAAGCCCACAGTGCACCGTACAGGCGGCATGCCTAGATGTACTTACGTTGGTCACACGATACGCCCAAGTAACCCGGCGAGCAGAAGCACATTCCGGCGATGTGGTCGCACACCGACGCGTTGGTGTTCACACAGCTGCAGATCTGGTTGCAGTCCTGGCCATACCGCTGCACCTGGCACTCTGCAGACACGCAGCAGAGGACACACAGAGTCAACAGAGAACACAGAGTCATGGATCAGACAGCATTCAATGTTATTATTGTTGAATCCTGCTATACCCATACATCCATCGGTGCATGTAGCCTATATCAGTCATATCTTCGGAAAATTGTAGTCAAGTTGCTGTCTGATGATCGGTTAAAACCGTGAGTTACAGCATAAACGCTTTTGATTATTTTCAGTGTGTGTAGGAGCATGCAATGTGTCGGTGATGAAACTGGCAACATCGGTGGTAGGCGCTCCTCTAAACAGCTGTCCACGCAAGATGTACATATTAGACGTATTGCAAACACCGGGACATGGCTGTAGGGCTAGTCCCGGCTAGGTACATTGTGTGATCTTACCCTGGCCACAGTCAGCTCCACGATAGCCCGGCGTACACGTGCACACACCGGTGACGTGGTGGCAGCTGGCGCCGTTCTGGCACGTGCACGTCTGGCTGCAGTCTTGACCATAGGTACCGGCGGGGCAGTCTGCAGGGCAGCAGCATTGAAGAGTGAGTAGACACACAAATACACAGGTCAGTCAGATCTATTTACACAATACCATATAGAATATACTGGAGCAAGTTGAAAGCACTCAGCCACACTATGTAGATGTACAAGTATGCACAGCTACAATAAATAATTCCAAGTTGATACTCTGCGGATGGACAAGACAATGCACAAGGCGATGGTGAAGAGTCTGATGACAGACCCAAACGACTGGGCAGTGTGCTCCACTCACTAGCATCGCACAGTTCTCCCTGAAAGCCCGGCGTGCAGAAGCAGGTGCCGTCCACGGCGTTGCACACGGCGCTGTTCTGGCACAGGCACTTGTCTGTGCAGTTGAGACCAAACTTGTCCGGTGCACATGCTGTTGCAACAGAGAGTAGATACAGCACACACGTTGGTGCAAGCTCAAGACACACATCCCTAGAAATATTCATACTCAATAACTCTTAGTGTTACCATGGAAATATGAGAAGTCGAAGATACTATCTAAATGGTGACACAGTCAATTCTTAAAGGGGAGGCATATCAGCACAGTACCGTTGCCTTCGACCAACTTAACACCATGTCCTATCTGTATACTTTGTGCCGGGCATGCATACCGTTGGTCGAATGTCAGGGCTCACCACGACCATACGAAATTCAAAAAGCGTCGACCACCATTTTGAAAACATGGCGATGCCGCCAAGGCCAGAGTTTGTGCAGTCATAGCGGCTACGCACCCGAGTTCATGTTCATCGATGTACAGCGATGTACAGTCTAGTCGTAAAATACCGGTATTTTACGACTCCCTGGTCTACTCTGTGAAGGGCCAGTGCCGAAGCGAATCTTGTTTGATGTTGGGCAAGACACGCGGAGAAGACGTCCTTTCTCCAAGCCATCTTGGTCATTTTTCTCAACCCGCTGGTGGGTGTCGACCAAGATATGTCCGTGAGGTACTGGTGAACTGGAGTCCTGGCATCTACAAGAATTTGACGCGCCTAGCTAACCAATGTTGTCAGTAGAACTCAGCGTTTCCTGATCGCGACTCGGCACACTCTTTTCTGTTTGGCCTCGCGGCTTTCACGCTGCGAATGGGGAGTTTCCTGGCCACAAATGAATCCCTTAGTCATGACTATGATGAGAGGTGACTGGTATGATCCCTGACTGGCATGAGTCCTTAGCTTTAGTCAACACGAAGGTAAACTCTTCACTTGGAACGCTTGCTGTCTCCTCCGTCCTTTCTTGTTGCACTTGCAGATATGCGCACGGCTGCCAGTTTTTGTTGGTGCGCGCGGCGACGCACGGCCGACCTTGATGTCTTCAAAAAAGTAGAACGGCGGTTCTCCTTGGCCGATTTTCACCATCGATAGCTCATTTTCAAGGTCTTGGAATTCTCTATCGGTTTACCGTCCCCGATTTTTAATTTTCTCTTCATTCATTTGTTCGCACCCCTTCGCGTTTGATTGATTTCACCATCCGATCTCAGCCAAACGAAGGCCAAATCGAAAAATTCGAGACGGTAACCCTCCGAAGACACACCTTCTGAACACGAATCCACAATGGCCTAATGTCTAAAACCAACGAATACAGCCAAGCTCCACTCAGAAAACACCCCACAATTGCAAGAAACAGCCCGTTTTGCCGTGCGCTGATTGGTCAAATCCAAATGACCGTTATTGACGCTTTGTATGGTCGTGGTGAGTCCTGAATGTTCCGGTGTGCCCACTACTCACCATGCGTGCAGTCAGCTCCAATGAATCCGGCCGTGCAGTTGCAGTAGCCTGTGAAGCGATCGCATGTCGCACCGTTCTGGCACGTGCACACGTTGGCACAGTTTGGACCGAATTTTCCCGGCAGGCATTCTGCAGCGAGGACAAGCAACCACAGTGAACATGCCTGTCAATGCGAGCATACATATCCCACACACACTAGTCTAGACTTGCATATTTCAAGATTATACTCAGCGGCAATAGATCGATCTTCAGTGCTCAATTGTGTGAGTATCACTGCTAAAAAACATAAGTCAGGAAATTTTGCTGCTAGCATTCTACATGACAAAGTACCCGTCAGCACACTAGCATCCAGTGTACTGCACGGCTGTACTTACTCTGATCACACAATGTCCCCGTCCACCCCGCTGTGCACGTGCACATGCCATTCGTCGCCGAACAGGCAGCGCCATTGGCACACTGGCAGGTCATTGCGCAACCGACGCCGTACGTTCCACTGGGACATGCTGTACACGCAGCAATGGGCAGACAAGCAAGCAAGCAAGGCAAGCAATGAGTCAAGTTGATCGGTACAAGCACTTCGAGTAAAGTTTCATGCATGTAATGTGATAATATTACAACTCATGCAGATGGAGCCCTGCGAGAACAGTACTAGCCAGTCAAGTATCATGGGAAGGCTGCCATCAGCTTGCTCTAGCTTCTGATTACATTTTGAATACGAATCAGATACTAGTACATGTGTACAAAGAAAAAGTGGAAATATTTCCCCAAAAAAGTGTTCGATGTGTACATGTGGGTACTGTGAAAGCGTGGGCACACATTCCTATGATTGTGTGCTAGCGTACACAGCATGCAAGTATGCAAGCAGCACACGGCTTACCAGTGCACATGGTGGCGTCGCTGGGATCGACGACAAAGCCAGCCATGTTGCACTCGCAGTGGTATCCCATGCCCAGCGGGTTATTCACGCACAGCTGCTGGCAACTGCCGCCGCTCAGCGCACCGCACACATCGGCAATGGCACACGCCGTCGGATTCGTGGGTACCACCACCAGGCCAGCATTGCAAGAGCAGAGCGCCGTGCCATCTGAGGCCACAGAACAAGTGAACAACAGAAAGAACGTGCCAAGTCACTCAGCACCACATATTACAGTGAGTGGTGTGGTGGTCAGTGCTAGTACTTTGCAAGGTCAGTTGACAGTGAATGCAACCGCATACACTAGCCACAGGGAAACACATCCTAAGCTCCCAGTAAATGAAGCCCAGCACACTATGATGTGGGGGGGGGGGGGGGGCAGCCCATCTGAATCAATGGGCTGTGTGGATAAGACCACCGTGGGGACCACAGCCTGCATACAGTGGAGGTCAAGCCGAGTGACTTACTTGACTGAACGGTGCAGACCTGTGAGCAGTTTGCAACGGAGCACGGGTCGACCAGACACATCTGGCTGTCGCTGGGATCAACCAAGAATCCCGTGTTACACTCGCACTCGTATCCAGGTACTGCAAACAGAGACAAGAAGACATTCACATGCACGTACAACATGGTTAGCACCGAGAAAGGAGGAGAGCGGTTCATACTGGTACAGGTGCAAAACTCGGTGCAGGTTCTGTGACACACCACCATGCTCTCGAAGTGCTTCCGTTCAGCCTTCAATGCTGCTAACCGCTATTGTGCAGCCTAGTGTTGGCACAACTTACTGCAGCCATTGGTAAGGCCAGCCAAGAATGATGCAAACAGATGCATGCTTTAAGTGATACCAGTCATTGGAAACACCCGGGATTCTTACTCAGATTGATGCATCTCTGCTGGCAGTTTCCATTGTTGATTGTACATTCGTTGAAGTCCTGACAGCCCAGCGGATCTCCGGTGACTGGCTCATATCCAGCAATGCAAGAGCAGCTGTAGTTGCCAGCTAGACAATCATTATCGGGCAGCAAACACACAGACACAGGCTATTAATGATACTGATACAGTCTCTTAGAATAGCCGAGAGAAGTACAGATGGAACGCTGATGCACAAGCACCTGGGAGCAAGGCCCATGCTTGACTGTTTCCCCTCGCAATTGCCACATTGTAGCTTGCCTACACACTGAAGAAGACCACCAAATGGACATGATGGACGCCATGAACGTGAGACAGTCAGGACCGCCAACTCCCATTCACAATTGAGAAGTATACACGGAGTCTTCCACAGCAACTGACTCCATGACATGCAGCATCACATGACATGCAACATATGCCCCGTGTCCCAGCAATACTCACGATGGTTAGTGCAAGTCTGCTGACAGCCTCCATTATTGTTCAGGCATTCGTTGACATCCTGACATGCTGCACTGTTTGCCGGGTCGACCATATAACCTAAATTACCGGCAGCAAACACAAGCATAGATTACGCAGACTGGCACAATAACGGAACACAACAATGCTGGTAAGGAGTGGAGTGCAAACTCTAGAGGGTCTCTTACGGAACAGCCATTTTCCTGGAAGGTTACTAGTTTTGGCATCACCGTGTTTCCAAACTTCCTCACCATGCCGCACACAGACAAATACACTAACACTTACGCACAACACTGTATGTTGTGGCGTAGTTGGTCCATGCTGCAACCAGTCCAGAGGCTTACCTGATCCACAGCTGCAGACGGGCTGTCCACTGATCGTCTGGCAGAGCTGCTCACATCCACCATTGCCAGCACCACAGAGGTCAAGAGCTGCAGGGAAAATATGAACCAGGTTGACGCAAACAATGATCGTTATCCAGACTTTTCCGCGATTCTTTCGCATAGAGTGTGATAAGCCAGAGTATGCTTGCGCTTAGACTACCCTCTGGATAATAAAAGATCGCATTGAATCGACAAGACGTTCTTCGATACCTGCCATTAAATCGATGGAGGAACTTGTGATCTTCTACACAGAGCTTATCCCTCGGCAAGATATTGACGGGGTATGTACTGCTTCTTGATCAGCTGCCCTGACGGTTGTACACAATGTGTATAGACAGCTAGCTAGCATGGTCATTGAGTATGTTACTTACCGACACAAGTTCTCATGTCCGAAGACAGCATAGTGCCTGTTGGGCAGTAGCACTGGTAGCTACCCAGCAGGTTCTGACAGGCGTGCGAGCAGTTGCCGTTCTGCACACTGCACTCGTTGATATCGCTGCACTGCAGGGCGTTGGTCGCGTCTACTGTGTAGCCATCACGGCAAGCACAGCTATATCCACCCACTGTACACGCAGAACACAAGAAAAACAAAACCATCATTCTGGAGTCCAGCACACATCCAGTGCACAATACAAACTATCTGCATGCAGCAAAAAGACTTCTAAAAGTACAGGAAAATGACTGGAGGATATGGGGTTCGAACCCATGGCCTCTCGCATGCAAAGCGAGCGCTCTACCACTGAGCTAAACCCCCTCACACATCCATCGGGTATTGAGTCACAGTTGTTAAGAATCACTCAATGCCTTTTCTAATTCCCAGGCTTTCCACTCCTGCATCATCTGCCCTGAATTGTGCAACTGTCTCCTTACCGAAGTTCTGGCATGTCTGCTCACAGCCTCCAGAGTTGACTAGACACTCATCACGGTCCACACACAAGGAGGCATTCGTTGCAGAGAACATATAACCCACTTGACAATCACACTTGTAGGAACCAGCTGCACAGGAATACACAAGCACAGCATAATGATGTCATCAAAGAGGCAAGAAGGACCACGACGATGTCATTATCCAAGTAGCATGACATCTTGCTATGTCACCACTCATGAACACGATGAAAACAAGGATGACTGGGCATTGGCATTCGTCAGATACCAGTTGTATGACACACTGCACTGTACCGCATCGCACCACTCCGCTCTTGAAAACTTACGCGTGTTGACACAGGTCTGCAGTGACGGCAGGCGAGGGCACACAGCCGAACTGCCAGTGAATGAACACTCGTCAATGTCCATACAGTTGTCCACCGCACCAGCAAAGCCAGGACTACAGGCACACTGGAAACTGCCATCTGCAACACACAGACAGTGAATACAAAACACAACAGAAACACGACTATTCTCAGCCTCTTGTGGTTCATGTGTGGATGATTTCCCCGCTTCTTCCTCAGGTTTAATATTTAGAGGTCAGTGCTTCACGTTCTGCTCTATCAGACTAAATCCTGAGAAAATTCTCCTAGGGAGTAAGTGCCGGTACTTGCACTGGCTGGCAGTCTGGACTCGTGTCTCGGCTGTACAATTCAGCAGGCATGCTGTTGCCATACCTGAGTTGATGCACTGTTGCTGGCAGCCACCATTGTTGAAGCTACACTCGTTCAGATCCACACATTTGGTGGCGTCCGTAGCGCTGATGGTATAACCTCCACGGCAGCTGCATTGATACGAGCCAGCTGTAAAGGGCAGGGAGAAGTACAGCGCATACACATACAGCTCAGTTAAAGCACATTGCAGCTATAGATAGTCGAACTCTAGAACAGGAGCAAGACTTGACGCTGATGGATGCTGACATTAATGGCGTGTCAACAAAACCCTGTCTTCTTCGGAATGCAACATTTAAAAGGTATTTTGTGCTTACCAAATGATGACAGCAACATTGCAACTAACTGAACACACACACAATATTGGCATTGCTGTGTTAAAACACAAGGGGGAATTCCTTCAGATTACGGTACAGAGCTCAGTGTAGCAAAAGGCAAATGTGAGCTGGTGAATCATAGAAGCAGCTGTATCCACTTTTACGTTTGAATACTCCGCAAGCATGGCTAAGATTGGGAGTTGAAATCACAACGTTGGCGAGAACCACTGACCTGTGTTAACGCAGGTCTGCTGGCAGTTACCATTGCTGACTGCACACTCATCCAGGTCAGTGCAAGTGCGATTATCAGCCGTGTCCAGGGTGTATCCAACACCGCATTCACACACATAGCTACCAGCTATGTAGCAGGACCAGAAGAGACAGCATAGACCGATAACAATGCATATCAGATGAACACCGAACAGCATGGCCATGTAGAGCACAACGCACGTGCCAAGTTCTCCCATTACTGAACAATTTGACACAACAGTGCATCCGTGAAGGATTTCGTCCACTTGAGTGCTTCTCCTGTTGATCATTGGCAAAGAAATGTACTGTCAGAACTAGCTTAGCTCACACAGGGTGACTCGGTAAGCTTGTTATCTGCAGTAGCGGTCTCTATGCCGTTGTACATGCAATCTTGGATATCAGTATTGCATGCAGGAACGTAGTGTGTTGAGTAGCACACAGCATGTGCTGAATCTCTCACCTGTGTTGGTGCACCTCTGAGCACAGAACCCGTTGGCCGTAGCACACTCGTTGCTGTCAATGCACTGCGTTGGATTGAACACGTTAGGTATATAACCAGTGCCACACGTGCACTCATAGCTGCCGACTACAGAAACACAAAACAGCAGTAGGAGAGACACAAAACAGCAGTACGAGACATAGACCCATTAAAGACCAGTCAATCCTGTACTTCGTTTTCGGAAGAAATTGGAGACTCTTTCTCCAGTGAGAAGCCAGTATAGCATGTGTGCCTTGAGCGAATGGAAACGAAAGAACCCAACAACATAGAACCAAGTATACGAATAACGTTTCCGGTAAGACATTTTGTTGTATGGGGTCTTGCAAACGTGATAGTGTCAATATGAGCATCTCTACTTGGCTGATATGCTCGTACCGAAATTCCTGCAAGTCTGTTGGCAGAATCCGTTGCTCTGCTGGCACTCATCCCGGTCCACACAGTTGGATGGGTCGGTAGGGTCGGGAACATAACCTGTGACAACACAATGAACACCGATAGTAACCACATCAGCTGATGACCATACCCAAAGTGTACTGGGAGAAAGAATATCGACAGAATCATGCTAGATTGTGGCCGTAGGCTGCCATGTGGATGCAATCGTACGGTCCAAAATTATGCAAAGGGAAAGAAAAAATGGAGGATATGGGGTTCGAACCCATGGCCTCTCGCATGCAAAGCGAGCGCTCTACCACTGAGCTAAACCCCCAGTGATGCCAATCAATGCCCCAGTAAAGCAGATCAGGTATGATACATGGCTGTATAAATATCCGGAGGAGCCAGCGCATGTGCTCCCACCTTACCGATAAAGCAAGAACAGGTGACAGCGGCGCTGCCTGGATGCGGTGTGCAAAGCTGAGCACATCCACCATTGCTGACCAGGCAGCCACCCGCTGGGCCGGCTGCAAACACAAACCCAAGCACACATGCAGAGACCAAGCAGTTGGAGAATCAGTGCTGCAGACGTCGGGCTTCGCACCATTGAGATCATAGTTCTGCTATCCCTATCAAGATAGAGAGCTGTGAATATCAAAATGCTCTTTTTGCTGAAGAGTTGCAAACTCACCTCCATACAGTTAACTCTTCAAAAGCATCCCTGACTTCTGCTTTCAGAGAGGCTTACTACAAACACAGCAGCCCAGCACTACAACTTGTAATTGGTCAATGCATCACAATGCTACTTTGAATAGCCAGTGCAGAAGTAAAGGTTTCACACTTCTCTGTGGCCTGTGCGATGTAATGTACCTTGGCAGGATCGTCCATCTGAAGCGATGATCAGTCCGGGTGAACAAGTGCACGTGTAGTTACCCACAGTGTTGTGGCAGAACTGCTGGCACGTGTCGTTCCTCGCCTTGCACTCGTCAATGTCTGCAAGAACACAATGTCACACACACACACACACACACATCAATGTTTGTAAGAACACAAGCATGCATGCATGCATGCATAGGGTGGCAGAACTTAACTAGCTGTCCTTCAGGTACCGTACTACGAGTAGTATGTGGTAGAGAGTGGGATTTGCGGCGCATTCAAAAAAAGGCATTTGATTTACAAAATATATTACAGCTAGTTGTATGTATCACTCTACCCTTACCTTGACACGTGTTGCCGTTGGAAGTCAATGCCCAGCCTGCTGGACACTCACAGCGCGACGAGCCGACCAAGTTCACGCAGATGTGAGAGCAGCCACCGTTGTTGATCAAGCACTCATTCACATCTGAATACACAAGCCGGGAACAACAAATCAGACTCCTGTCTTGCCATTTCAACGCCCGGAACAGAAAAAAAGAAAATGACAACATACAACTACCACGGCTACTGCTACTGAGTGTTTAGCAGCATAATTATTATTTTCTTCCGGAGTGGTAAAAAGAAAAAAAAAGAAAAAAATCCTGTCAGAAGTGGGATTCGAACCCACGCCCACATACGTGGACCAGAAGGCTCCAATCTGCATTGACTGCAGAAGGTACACAAGACCTTGAGTCTGGCGCCTTAGACCGCTCGGCCATCCTGACTGGACATGAGTTTTACGAAGAATATAGATTTTAGAGAGACACCTGTTGAATTCGTCCACTGATTTCGCCATGCTTCTTCAAGCCCAATCTTATCATGTCCTGCACTGCATCAATGCAGCTACTCATATGATTGGTGAAAGCAGGTTCCATGTTGGGCAACCTACCTTGGCAGCTGTGTCTGTCGCTGGAAATCTCAAATCCAGCATTGCATGAGCACTGGTATCCTCCGAGGGAGTTCTGGCATGTCGTGCTGCAACCTCCGTTGGCTGTACTACATTCATCAATGTCTAACATACAAATGAGAGCACAGAGAATAACGTAATCTATACGGCACATGTGGAATGTGTATCGGTGTATGCAAAAGCAGTATAGTCAGCTGGATGCTGAGCAACTGAGCTTGCCAGTGGTAAAGATGCTGTGATCATTTTCTCTAGCCATATTGCTAGCCACATGAATCCCCACCTGCAACAGTATGCAGGACTCAAACAAGAACTGGGATACAGAGGGGAGGAGAGGAGTAGCTTTCACTAGTTTGCACGTAGAAACTACAGAATGGAAGATATAGATTGCTTAGTAGTCAGCACAAGTAAATTGGCCTCTTACCAGTGTTGCAGTTCGTGCCAGTCCACCCAGGCACGCACGTGCACGCACCGTTGACTGCCGAGCAGTTAGCACCGTTAGCACACTGGCACATCTGGCCACAGTCCTGGCCAAATCGATCAGATGGGCAAGCTGCAGGGCAAGAGAGAGATGATTGCAAAAGCAACAAGTTCAGCCGGAAGCATAGCGGCAACAGTACGATATTCACAGTGTACCGCAAGGGTGCAGTACAAGGTTGCAGCTGGTCAGGATGGTCAGGATTCGTATCCATAATGGGGTAATACCAGGGCATTGCTACGCATGGTGTGATCAATATTGCTTCGGTCTATTCGGTGCTGCAATCCTATTCTCATAGTATAGCTTAGCAGTGATTGCTTACCCATGCCGCACGTCATTCCCTGGAATCCAGGCGCACACTTGCAAGCACCAGTGGCCGGATCGCACTGAGCACCGTTCACACACTGGCACGTCGAGGCACAGTTCGTGCCAAACATGTTAGCCGGGCACCCTGCACATTGCATGTAAGGCAAAAACAACCTCAATGATATCTGTGCTCACAATGTCAATCATGCGACAAGCAACTTTGACACGATTCACAAGTTTGAGGGAGTTGAACACCGTTCAACATTGTGCGTGCTTTCTCACATTACATCATAATGACTCATCGATGACATCACACACTTCAATACCAGTAGTCGTGCACATGTCTATGTGCACATGCCGCACCATGTGGTACTTACGCATGTCACAATCCGCTCCCATCCAGCCAGGTGTACAGGTACATGCGCCGGTGATGTGGTCACAGGTGGCGCCGTTCTGACACGTGCACGGGCTGTTACAGCCAGCACCAAACACTCCAGGCGCACATGCTGCGTTGGGAAGGAACAGCAACAAGAAGGTGTCTGTTAAAGTCTCAAAATACTACCTTTACGCGGACCGATGGGTCAGCTTTGGTTTGTCGGGCCACTCGGACAAGAATGTGTCTAACCTCTGCAACCAGCAGCAATTTCCATCAATATCCAACAGGGTGGAAGAGTATGGAAATGTACTGAACTGCCCTCATGCTGATGGGTGGGGTCAGCCCTGGTTTGCCGGGCCACTCAGACATGCAGCTATACATACAAGCATGTGTGCAGATCATACGAGTAGGGTGATCAAAGGTGTACTCACGTTGCTGGCAGAACATCCCCTCGTAACCCGGTGTACAGGCACAGGCTCCAGTCACATGATGACATGCAGCACCATTCTGACACATACAGGTGCTCGAGCATGCATAGCCAAACATTCCCAGAGGGCAGGCTGTACATGCAGACAACAAAACAAAGAGTTTGATCAGTCCATCAGATGCATGGAAGAGCAAATACTAGTAGGAGAGCTCTGGAAGAGCATATCCTAGCAGGAGGGCTCTTGTGCCACCTCTGGTGAACACTCCGATGGAAGAACACATCCACGAGAATATGGACCATTGTTGCAGTGATCTCACATAAATCGTACATTGATAATGCAATGATGTCATCAGACTAAATCTTCACTGAGTCATACAACCACTTACTCTGAGCGCAATCTGTTCCCATATATCCGGCGGTGCAGTTACAGGTGCCATCAACTGGGCTGCATTTGCCACCATTCTTACAATCGCACACGCCCAGGCAGTCCGGTCCAAAGCGATCCGACGAGCACGGGTTGTTGCACAACGGGCCGGAAAAGCCACCGAAACAGCTGCACGTGCCGTCCACGTTGCTACAGTTGCCATTCACGCAGTTGCAGGTCATCACGCAGTCGGGTCCAAACTGGCCGGCAGGACAAGCTGAGAGCCGAGAGAACAGAAGAGGACCAGGGGCGGAACCAGAGATCTCTACAGGGGGGTTCCGGTTGAACCAAAATTGAACAGCCAAAATATTATGGAATCAGATTGTTTTGAAGTTGTGCGGTTGACATAGTCATGTAATTACGACAATCCGATTGTGTTAGTGGGAATCGCATGCTTTTAAAACGCACTACGGACATATATTTTTCCATCATCGACCACACCATAAGGGACCATCGCAAAAGTTCGCAGAAGCCCCCGAAACGAAGACCGTGAGTTTCGGGCCTGACCCCCCTCCCTCCCCCCTCAAACGAAACGACAGTCACAATGTGGGCTTCATTTTTTCACTTGGATGCTCACACATAATAAGCGTACGAGTAACTCTACACTACTCCCGGTACTACTTGTAGTACTAGCAGGGGTTCATAAACCCTATGAACCCCTGCTAGTACTAGTACTAGCAAGAGTCCATAAACCACGCGGTTTGGACTCTTGGTACTAGACTACACACAGTGTACAGGCAGCCAGCTACGCGACACGCGCAGTTGCATGAATGGACTACGCGTCCTGACAAGCGATCTACGCCGGCTGTGATGGCATGCTAATCCTACAGCTCCTATAATTATGTCGTCAATACTTTTTTGAATTGAAGCCCGGTTTGCGATTTTCGCACCGACTCCCTCCCCCCCAAACGTATGCTCTTCGTTTCAGGGGCTTCTGCGAACTTTTGCGATGGTCCCTAACTGCGCCCTCCAGCCGGCCTCGACACGTAACGACGTTGCCACAGCACACCACCATCGCTGGAGCGCGCAGTTGTGGTGTGGTGGACGATGGGAAGCCTGTACAGGGCCAAATGCTGCTGCTTACCCTACATTGTATTATTATTATTTAGTACGGACACATAATCATAATAATTATACTTGAGTTCATACATGGGTACGTTGAGAGCCAGGAATGCCGAAATGACAACTAAGTTACTTTCCCTGTACATTTGTACTTTCGGAAAATTTTGGCATTTTTACGATGCGAAGTGCTCTATAGTCACAGGACAAGAGCATCGTCTTCACTTCAGTGACAGAAACAACAACAGCGAAACAGTGTCGACAATTGCACAATCCTTCCAATGTCATCTAAAACACATCGCTGGCGCAGCACTCCGTTCCTGCGGAGGAACAACTAGTCACTACTGCATGTAATGCTGCAGCAGGTAGAGATTACTGACTTTGCTTGGGTGTCGGAGCCCTCATCTTCTGAGGAGCTTGAACTCTACGTGTACGATTCGAAGTTCGTTGAAGAGTGTCATCACTCGGAACATCCTTTCTCTTCTGCAAAAAAAATTGTCCAAGGAATACTGACCGCACCCATCCTGAGCAACAGTGAATGACAGCGCCAATGGAGATAAGTTTGGATCGTTTCGAAAGATCAAAAAGGAAACAACCACCCAATGTTGTCTACAGTGTCCGTTTGTAAATCACGGACGTGAACACGAGTACAGACTACTAAAAGTACTAGACTACCGATACATGCAGTATCGATCTACCGAACGCGCATGCAGTGCACTGAGTCTGTACTCTTTGACTGCACTGACTGTGCATGTGATCGGACGGACGTCCTTTTGTGCACACATGATATTTTTCCATATTTCTCAGCACCACACTTTGCAAAATTTAGGGGGTTCCATGGAACCCCCGGAACCCCCCCTGGATCCGCCACTGAGGTGCATGTGAATCACATGTTGCACACATGCTAGCAAAAGAGAAACTCATTCGTGCACAACCATATCTACTAAAAAGATCACTTCACCGTCACTTCCACTTTTTCGTCATACGGGATCTGTTCATCTTGTACCACACAGCCCATATTCTATCCAACAGAATGCACACCAACAAGTTGAAATACAAGCACTTTGTGACTTACGGTTTTCGCAGGAAGAGCCAATGTATCCCGCTTGACAGGCACATTGTCCGTCTGTAGCTGAACACTGAGCGCCGTTCTGGCAGCCGCATATCGCTATGCAGCCCGAGCCAAAGTAATTAGGAGGGCAGTCTGAGCATCAACAGATAACATGACGCGGCGGTGAGGGTCTCAGCTAAGTCTGTGAGCGTGATGTGTGCTTAGGCACTCAACCAAACTTTCAGTTAGGAATTATGACTTAATCCCCTTTCACGATATCCTAAGGAGATCCATGATCACAAACCAAGTACCCTTGATCGGGCACCGGGAAAGAGTTGAATTCACAAACTGTTGTGTTTTTTGAGGTTGAAAGTAAATGCATGCTGTCAAATGGTACACGGTCTTAAGATAGAGTTGTTATTCGCACATTAGTATTATAAGGTTGACTGCTATATACGCAGGCTCTACTCTTGTGAACATGCATGTGGACTTGATCTGCGACAAGTGTGCTAATTTCGTGGGCTGACCGAGTCTTAAATAGAGTTCTGCAAGGTGCATACTCGAGCACTAGTAGCTTACTATTTTCGCAGTTGTCGCCATGGAATCCTGGAGCGCAGTTGCACGTGCCGTTTGCCTTGTTGCAGCCCTGCGCGGCATTGCGGCAGTCACATACTCCCATGCAGTTATAGCCGTAGGTGAACGGTGGGCAGTCTGCAAAACAAAGCAGATCATAGGCATGCATCAGAAGCACGGCAGTCAAGCAAAGTGCATGATCAGATTGCACGGTATCGGGTATGCAATGAACTAATATGCTACAGTAACAAAACAGCTTGAAGTCACACCAAGTTGTGCGCATGTGCCACAGCACATCACAATGTGCCTACACTAGGTGTTAGGGCAGTAGATGGTAGCATTGCTTGCTGTGCTTCCTCACCCATGGAGCAGTTTGTGCCGACATGTCCCGCAGTGCAGTTGCAGTAGCCATACTTGCTGTCGCACGCAGCGCCGTTCTGACACGCGCATGTTTCCTGGCAGAACGGGCCGTACGTTCCAGGTGAACATGCTGTAGAACCACACAAACAAACAAACACACACACACACACACGTAAAATGCTTATTGTTTGGAGCAAGAGTAATAATGTTCTTTATATCCAGGAAAAACTATTATCAACAAGGACATCTATTTTAAGGTAACAACTCTCATTCTTACCCAAGTGAATGTTCGAATCCCCTCCCAGTCCCATTCTGTGTCAAGTCTACTACACGCCCAGCCGCTCAGTAGCATACACCAAAGAACACACTAACTGGACACAGTGCTTACGTTGATCGCAGGTGACACCCTTGTAGCCTGGCTCACAGTCACAGAAACCAGTGTCTGGCTCACAGAAGGCGCCGTTCATACACGTGCATGTGGACACGCAGTCCTGGCCAAATGTACCGCTGGGGCACACTGCAAGAAACAAGAAGAAGACGTAGACAAGGACATGGTCACACTAAGTTCAAAATGTGTCATAGCAGGAAGCAAGCAACCCATCTATCACGGGTGTGAAAATGCAGAACAGTGTTGCTAAAAATAGAAGCTAACTTTAATAGGCGGAGGGCTCAGTATCATCAGAATACAACCGTACACAAAAGGCACAACGGAGGTTTACAGAGTTGTCGCAACTCAGAGTTTCTTGCTCAATGCAATCATCAGGCGACTGTCATCAGTACATGTTCAGTGGGACTTGGCCAATATAATACAACCATATTAGGCCAAGTAAAAAAAAAAGCTAGATGATCGTCCCCGTCCGCCCCAGTTTTTGTCAGCGCCCCAAGAAATATTTTATTTTTTAAATCGTGAGTTCTACTATATGGACCACATACTACTAGTATATCACAACGTCAGTATCGATCTGCTGAAGAAAGAAAAAGAAAAAAAGAAAAAAAAAGAAAAAAAGAGAAAAAAAACCTTGATGTTGTTGTGTACACTGTGTGCATGAGAGGGTAAAAAGTAAAAAAATAAAAATAAAATCCTCCCGCCCTCCCCGATTTTTCCAAAAAAAAGGACGATCATCTAGTAATTTTTTTTACTCGGCCTTATAGTTTTTAGTACAGCTCAGTCATCCTAGAAACCATGACATGTTTCATACCTTCACTGCAGTTGGCACTGGTGTAGCCCGGTGTGCAGGTACAGGCGCCGTCAGTCGGGGAGCAGGCAGCTCCATTCTGGCAAGTACAGACACCGGGGCAGTTTACACCGTATTCGGTAGCGGTGCATCCTAGCAGTCGGAACAAGCACAAAGTCAGCACAGATCATCAGCTTGCGGGATGGGTTCAACTCCAAGCAAGACACAGTTACGGCATGTTGAGGATATATAAATGTACTGACACACATAAGTGACTGGTTGGATCACATTTTGTCAAATGTACTTCAAGTAGGAGTCATGTACACGGGCAGATGGACTTAAGGATGGATGGACACTGAGACAGGCACAATCTCGATGTCTTACCTTGATCGCACAGGGCACCTTTGAATCCAGCCATGCATGTGCACGAGCCAGTGACATGATCGCATGCCGCACCGTTCTGGCAGAGACACGGGCTGCTGCAGTCTTGACCGAATGTACCAGCAGCACATTCTGTGCAAAGAACAGACAGACACCAACATAACCCAGTTGTAACTTGTGACCAAACACTTGAGCAGCAGCTACAGAACGCACTATATCACTGCAGAGTATTATGCTCCAACATCATACATGTCTACGGTACACACATATCATACTGGGTACTTACTGGAAAGTTGACGACAAAGGAAGTTACCAAAACACCTCAAAATTCTACGAAAATTAACAATATCGGTGCGACTAGAACGAAATACTAAATGCAAGTGTGCAGGCAGTTCTCATTACGGCTTCATTCATGTGTTCTCGCTTACTCTGGTCGCAGAGCGTTCCTCTCCAGCCAGGTGCGCACGTGCAGTGACCCGATACGTGGTCGCAGAGTGCTCCATTCTGACACTGACATGTCATGGCACAGTCTTGTCCATACGTGTTTGCTGGACAAGCTATTTATACCAGCAGTAGCAGCACACAAAGATAAGATTTGGTACAAAAGAGAGAGGAGACTGCCTCGATCACATACAAGGTACAACCCTTGGTTTGTTGGATTGGATGCAGCAGAACTATGAACAAAGAGAAAAAATGTAAGCAGGGCACACTCGGAGTTGAACCAAGGACCTCTCGATCTGCAGTCGAATGCTCTACCACTGAGCTATATGCCCGCACATACACTTCTGTTGTCTCTTCTCCCCTACGATATGTTCCATTCGAGGCATATAAGGGGATCCCTTTAAAACGTTACCAAAAGGGTGAAGTAAGTGTATCAGTGTGTCCATGCACAGTCATACATGTCACTAGACATGCTTTGTTAGTCTCTCCTAACTCTTCATTGGTGATCATAGGGTAGTACAAGTGGCTCTCGCACAAAGTTGTGTTGAAACAATTGTCACCAACCTTGATCACAGTTAGTGCCAGTCCATCCAGCGGTGCATGTACATGATCCGTTGACGTGGTTACACTGGGCACCATTCTGACACTGGCATGGTGACGTACACATCAGACCGAACTGATTCGACGCGCACGCTGTACATTACCAACACCGTGAAAACGCACACCGGGTCATGACCGGGCAGAAACAAGCGCACGTGAGAACTTCACAACGGGATGTCCCTGCAAAAAAATTGTCTGAGAACGAGCCTATCTGTAGTAGTAGTAGTAGTAGTAGTAGTAGTAGTAGTAGTAGTAGTAGTAGTAGTAGTAGTAGTAGTAGTAGTAGTAGTAGTAGTAGTAGTAGTAGTAGTAGTAGTAGTAGTAGTAGAATTTATTCATTTTACTAGGGAGCTGTAGGTATGTTCTACATCAAAACTGTGCCTAACACAAAAGTTTGAGCCATCGTTGGTTCGTATCAGGTCCAAGTGAATTCTTCGCAATAACACTCCTGCCAGCATTCTACACGGTGGCTGCTTGTCCATGACTACTTACGTTGTCCGCAGTCAGTTCCTTGCCATCCGGCTGTGCACGTGCACGTGCCGTTGACAAAGTTGCAGCTGGCGCCGTTCTTGCAGTCACACGTCGAGCCGCAGTCCTGGCCGTAGGAACCACTGCTGCATTCTGCACAGTGCACAAAACAACAGAGAGATCAGTTGAAAGAAGATGATAACAGGGTCCTTACAAGGCATGGCAATTGCCATTACACTCCATAACTAATAAATGTCACCTCTAGTTCGCTCCACAAGTCAAAATACAGCATAGCATGTGTGGCAAATCTGTCTCCCAATGCCTACCTGGGTATATACTGCCAGCCACAAGCTCTTCCCTAGCTAGACAAGAACCATTCACTTGTTCAGTGCACCACATCTTAGTGTTTATCTCACGCACACACAATAAGAATGCAGCGCTGCTTATTGGAGGGAGTCATAAGATAACAATTTGAGTCATGAGATAACGACCCAAGTTATAAGATAACAACTTGGAGGCTGGCTATCACACTCACGCTGGCCGCAGTCGGCGCCGATGTAGCCGGGCGTGCAAGCACAGGCACCGTTGGTGTTGTTGCACTGTGCGCCGTTCTGGCATGTACAGCTGATGGAGCAGTCCTGTCCGTGGGTACCACCCATGCAAGCTGTGCGCGGGTATAACAACAACAACACACAGGCACATAAGGTAGTAAGCGCAACAGCAATGATCCTGTACACAGTGTAAAGTGTGAGTACAGCACATGTAGAGGAGACGGCTCGATACCGGGACGTTTTAACAGCCAAATTTGTATAGACCCAAACCGATCATCAGCGTTGATTTTTCACTCGAAATATGTTTGTGGAAGGAAACTGGCATGTTGAAGTTTGCTCTGGGGCCAGAGTCAATCGAACTGAGCCACTCCTTTGTGTTGACCCATTGCCTCCAAGTTGCCCAATTTTTCGCTTCAAAAAAGTTCAAATCAGAGGTGGCTCCAAACCGGACACGTTTTAGAGTGCACGTCAAATTCACTCTGGGTCTGAAATTAGGTAATTGCTATCGCTCCACGACGGCCAGTACAGAGTAACAATAAGCCTTGTGTGTGCTTCCATTAGTTTTGATTGGTATGCGGTGCTTTATTGGCGAGAGGCGAGCCGCTGTTTACCTGCGACAAGAAGTTGATTTTTCGAAAGTCGTAAAACTCAAGTCGCAGTGCGAAGCAACACGTCAAAAACTCACCTGCTTGATATGGCGCTTCTGGTCATCGCAGAGCCATGAAATTTTGGCTCGGAGTATAACACATAGTAGTCTCACTGTGACATATGCTTTCTAATCAAAATACCAAGAGAGAAAGTGAATATTGAGTCCGTTCCGGTTTGCAACCGGTGTCCTATTTGAAACCGTCCCCTCTACAGCACATGTACAGCACATGTACAGCACATGTACAGCCATGTGGTCTCCACACCGCCACTCCGGAGATCTACAGGTTGCCAACATCTACAGAAGATGATGTGATGTCCTATCATTGGTGATATCTGTACCATTCCCCATCCTAACCTATTCCCTTACCACTCCTCCCAGGATAACACAATGCAGGTCAACCTTAGGCGGAAACGTTCCCCAGGTAGAAAAGACTGCTACGGGTTTGCATTGCAGAAGGACATATAATATTACATGGCGCGGATGTGAAGTCACTCCGCAGGTCAGTTGAACATGGGCCTATGGCTAGTCTTAGCACACAAAACGCTTACCTTGACTGCAGTTGATTCCAATATAGCCAGGGCTGCAGGTGCAGTGGCCAGTGGCCGGGTCACATGTACCCTTGTCGCAGACACACATACTGGTGCAGTCCACGCCAAAGCGATCCGGCGGACAACCTAGAACAAAACCAAGCAACATCAGCAACTCGCTCATGGACTTTAAGAAGGGCATGCGCCAAGATATGGATTGTTGGGTACACATACATTTCAAGTCAGGTCACTACTTTCTACCAATACGTGTTCAGATATGTTAAACTTGTATCAGTGAATGTCATGTGTTATGCATCTTCCTGCGTTCTCCCTTTTCTGCTCCCTCACTGCGTCTCTGTCTCACACCCATTTCATGCACCTTCACCCATGCTCTCCCTCACTCGTTTCTGTTCTTGTCTCGGTCCTAGTCTTACCTTGATCACAAGCAGTTCCCATGAAGCCAGCATTACACGTGCAGACACCTGTCGCGTGGTGGCAGGCACCGTTCACACACTGGCACGTGTTGGCACAGCCCAGACCGTACATACCAGTGGGACATTCTGCACGCATACATGTACATCACACGCATTGGCACACGACGGACAGATATTAGCCTGCATGCAGATTCCAACTTTAATCACACTATCACCAAATTAGGACTACGCCAACTCTATCAGAACGTTGATTCTGCTAAGTACACACAGTCATATGAGCCCAAGATTCAGCAAGCATGGCTCCATCATGTCCTGTGCTGCAGGCTTACCGTTCTCGCAGCTGCTGCCCGTGTATCCGGTCGTACACGTACAGTTTCCGTACACATGATGGCACTGGGCGCCGTTCTGGCACGTGCAGTTCTGCGCACACTTGTCGCCGTATGTACCGGTGGAGCAGGCTGTGCACAGGCAATACCAACATGTCAAACAAGCTCAGGCAACTTCAGCATGCATGCTGAAAGAGCTTACAACATAAAATCCTCATTGGAGAAGGTAAATACATGAACATACTAGTACAAAACATCAAGCATGAAAGATGATTGTATTGGTTTATTTATGACAATAATTTTACCTGTACAAGAGGCTTCGTACTTCTTAAAAAAAAAAGCATGAAAGAAACGACAAGAAAACTGAGTGTGCCACTGTTATGAGTTAAGTCGCACAGTGCCGGTCTACGAGACAGGGAAGCACTGAGATAGGGCTGGACTTACGCTGTGAGCAGTCGATGTTTGTGTAGCCAGGTGTACAGGTACACACGCCGGTGACGTGGTCGCAGGAAGCGCCGTTCTGGCAGGAGCACGACTGAGAGCAGTCCAGTCCCCACGTGCCGGACGGGCAAACTGTACGCAGACATCAACAAGGAACATAAACAATTACATTAGGACAGACGAGATGCACACACACAGGATGTATCTAGAGTTGGGCAGCAGCATCAGTGCAGCCGGTCCGGCCATGACTGGACCTTATCTCGAAAAAAGGTTGACCCGTCCAATTCGGGACAAGTGTTTTTTTGTGTCAATAATGTCCATTTCTATCAAAGTACCCCATTTGGTCGGACCACCTGAAATCCCAGTGCTATGGCCCTGTCAAGGTCATGGTGTGAATTGTGAATGGGAAGGACAGAATACTTATATGATGAGGTTCTTACCTTGGTCACAGGAAGTTCCCTGAAATCCGGCAGTGCAGGAGCAAGCGCCGGTGACCGGGTTGCAGGCCGCGCCATTCTGGCAAGTGCAAGTATCATTACAGCCCTGGCCAAAGCTACCGGTAGGGCAAGCTGAGACAACAAAAGTCAAACACCGGCCAAAATCAATACAACCACCCGGCGATATATTACTTTCAAAATTATTACATGCACAACTGCATTGTGGATCGCCACACAAGTTCTGTCAACAATGCAGGGAAAGTGGTGGGCTGGGGCGTTATTCACAGATTTGTTATGAAATGGTAGAGTACAAAAATGGATCATGCCAAGTACCCGCTGAAAGTCCCTACACCCATAATTGCTAGTAGGTATCTTCAGGTTATAACCTCTTTCTCTCATACACACACACATCACCACCACTACTGTAGTGGCAGTGGTAGTGTACTTACGCATGGTGCACATAGTGCCTGTGAAGCCGGGTGTGCATGTGCAAGTTCCGTTGACGTGGTTGCAGCTAGCGCCGTTGCGACACGTGCATGGCTTGCTGCATAGCGTTCCGTACGTGCCCGGGGGACACACTGGGTACAAACACACATACACACACACACACACACATCAGATGCATGAAGGGCATATATCGGTCCGGGATAGGCACACCGTCTAGTACATTCACAACCAGGACTGGGATTCAAAGTGAAGATATTTCTTGCTGTGCCTGCAGCCACCGCAGTTGTGAGTAGGTGCGGATGCATGCATGCGTGTGGTGTGTTTTTGTGAAGCAACGTAAAATATACATTTGTAAACCCACTGCAACCCATTGACATACATACATACGCACACTTACTTTGGTCACAAGTAGCACCAAAGTAGCCGTCCGTGCATGTACACACTCCACTGATGTGGTTGCACTGCGCGCCATTCTTGCACGGGCACACGCCTCGGCAGTCCTGACCAAACGAGCCAGCTGGACAAGCTGCACAGTGCACAACAGAAGAAAAGAAAAATTATTTTCATATCCAAGAGCATGTGACTGCCATAAGAATCCCATACACTGTTCCTGTGATCTATAGTGAGAACCTGAAGGGGTTATCTAGAAGAGAGATCATGATCTAGAATCAGATGAACTCTTGTCTTTTTCACAAATTTCTTTCTGCTCGCTCCAAATACATTGTACATTGAATGGCACGTAGCGATGCTGTTTTGAGGCATCCATGTGTGATATAGACGCCAGGGCATTACAGAGCGGTATAACTTACGCTGAGCGCAGCTTGTTCCTTGCCAGCCGGGTGAGCAGGTGCAGGTTCCATCGACATTAGAGCACTGTGCTCCGTTCTGGCAGGTGCACGTCTGGTTACATCCCTGACCCCAAGAGCCAGTCGGGCACGCTGGACATACACAGCAGTATCAACGACAGAGTAGGATGATGGTGTAAGTCAATGAGCGTGACTGTTACAAACTAGCTCAGAGCATCAACACACACGCACTCTTTCATTTTGTTTCTTTCTCCCTCTATTGTTGCCATGGCTGACTATCACCCATATCCCCTTCTCCTTGGCTAGGGCTAAGCGATTGTGAATAAATAAATGCCACATGTAGCAGTAACAAGATCTTAAACCCAACACAGTGTTGAACATTGTCTGGAAAGAAGTCACGTAGATCGCCTATCTAAGATGTGACTGGAGCTTACGATTTGAACACAGAGTGCCGGTGTAGCCCGCCGCACAGGTGCAGTGTCCATTGGTGAAGTCGCAGGCCGCTCCGTTCAGACACTGGCATGGGGCGCAGCCAACACCAAACGTTCCAGTGGGGCATTCTAAAACAAACACACACAAATGCACAGTTAAAAATTCACACCAGGAGCAAGTAGAACATTGAATAGTTGGTGTGGATACCACTGGCACTTCTGTACAAGACCGGATTTCAGAAGGGGGAGGGGGGGGGGGTGGCGTTCAAGAACACCAGGGTTATGCCTATGTCTAACAACCGGAGGGGAATACTGCTCATTGGTACATGTACAGTCAGAGAACGTATGACTACAACGTACGGTTCTGGCAATTGGTTCCAAAGTAGCCAGGCAGACATGTGCAGGCCCCGTTGGTGCCGTTGCACGTTGCTCCGTTTTGACACGTGCAGCTCAGCACACAGCCACGGCCATAACGATCCGGAGGACAAGCTGTAAAGCAAACAAACAGAACAACAAGACAACCATGACCCATAACTTTAACGGTGCCAAGTTGCCCCACCAAATGCCGACTTGCCAGGAGCTTGCAAAGGTTTGCTTATCATGAAGACAGGGTGAAACCAGTAACATGTACACATTAGGCCATGGTGTGATCAGGATGGTACCTATTGTTGATAAGCAAAGCAATGCTGTGAACTGAAGAATCATGTGTTTGAACAGGAAAAGCAAGAGGTTTTGCAAGTTGGTAACAGCTCAATCTACTTACACTGATCACAGACAGTTCCCATGTAGCCAGCAGTACACGTGCAGGCACCTGTGACATGGTTGCACACTGCACCGTTCTGACATAGGCATGGTGATGCGCAGTCCTGGCCAAACGTACCAGTCGGACAACCTGTACAGTTGAACAGAGCGACGTGATGACGACAGCAAACCTCAATGCACTGACAAGCAGTTGAAGTGGCAAGCATAAAAATCGCTTGAACCTGCTTTTCAAGCTATGATTGTGCCCACTCAAATCCCATTCTATGAAACCAGAGGAAAGCAGTGCCAAGTGTGGCATGTTTCGCCTTTTACAGCTTGGTGCGAAAGCAGTTGAAGAGCTTCCTAACACCGAGTAAGCTACTATAATTCTGGTTTTTCAAGTTGTTATACAGAATACTGGCAATATCATTGCTGCAAAAGGCACACAGGAAATTGCTTACTCTGTCCACAGTCGGTTCCCGTGTATCCAGGTGCGCAGGTGCAGGCTCCGGTGTTTGGATCGCACGTCGCGCCGTTCTGGCACTGGCACATCTGGGAGCAGTTACGACCATACTGAGTTGACGCACACCCTACACAACACATGCACAGCACGGTGCACACATAGGCACAAACACTATTGTCCAGTGACCAGGGCAAGACGGAACACAATGCAAATATCTGCACCAATGCTGGATACAAAAACAAAACAAAGTCAACACTGCCTCTTTCCAAGCACCAACACACACTCAGAGGATTTCCCGCATTGGGATGAGAATCAGAAGCCCATCCCCTGAAAGTTTGATGTGGTTGGTTGGTATATTTTATTTTACTTCACCAGAATGAACAGGCATTGCTGCCTTCTTGCCTGGACAAGTGGATTGTCCAAGCTCTCACATAAAAACGAATATCTACTTATGGACATACCGGTGTTACAGTCAGTTCCGGTGAAGCCTGTGATGCTTGAGCAGTTGCACGCGCCGTCCACGTTGCTGCAGGTAGCCATGTTCTTGCAGGTGCACAGGGACGTGCAGCCCGGGCCGTAGGAATCGGCGGCACAAGCTGTACAGAACAGTGCACAGTCAACACAAACACATCATTCCATCTTAGCCATACATGTACATACCCATTAGCCTTCTTATCTGTACAGGTTTCTATTGCCTTCAACAGCTCAACATAGCCTGGCTAGACAAGTGCTCAGCAATTCACACAGCACAATACAATACAGTCTAAAGAAACACACTAGTTCAATGATCAACTGTACACTGATCAGTAAAACGTATACTTTATAATGTACATGCCGTGAGTGTTAGCCTAGTGCTATCTGTCACCCTGTAACGCCAGTAATCAGCACTAGTTCAGTGGTGCCCACACACACAGTACATGCAGGGTGTACTTATTGCACATGACTTGACCCCATGCAAGCATAGTTCACCAAAGTATGCATGCCCAGCACAGCATCTCACTTCTCACCCTGGTGTGATATGTCTCACCCTGGTGTGATATGTGGCAGCACAACCAACCATAATGTTTAGCTAGTTCTGTAACATTGCCCTGGCCACACTAATTTTCAGCAAAGTACAGTCTCCCAGTGGCTATGTGCCTACTTGCCAGTCAAGGTGCCATGGGGTTATCACGCAACCACTATTATTTGTGTTATCGGCCTTTTCACGATGACATCATCAAGCAAGCTTGGCTAGTCTTTGCTTAGGCCAAATGGAATGAAGAATGAGGAACGAGCGGGGTCAATGAGGTGCTAATATGCAACCACTGTAGGACATAATCCACTATTGGTGCTGGACTTGCACTGTGCAGTCTCCTGTCTCCTGATGGTGGTGTGCCTGCTGAGGACTTACGGTTTTCACAGCTAGTGCCGATGAAGCCATCCGTGCAGGTGCATGCTCCACTCACTGCGTTGCAGGCAGCACCGTTCTGACACGTGCAGTCGGATGTGCAGTTGCCACCGTACTTGCCAGCCATGCACGCTGTTACGCAACCGCACCAACAGGACAGAGAAACACCACTATATTGAGTGAGGGTAGCATACTAGTATTATTTCTACAGTAGAGGATAGCGCAATACTGCCAGCACAGCACACAGCCTCGAATAACAGTTACGAGTAGAACATCTTACGATGGCAGTCAGTGTGGTTGCTTGGTGGCAGGTACTGTCCAGCAGGGCAGCTGCAGACGGCTGTTCCCAGGTTGTTGGTGCACGTGTGGCTACAGCCTCCGTTACCAGTCATACAGGGATCGGGTGGAACTGCAGAAGCACAACAACAGCCAACCACACAATGCCATCAGTTACTTGGCAGAGTCTCTCTCTCTCTCTCTCTCTCTCTCTCTCTCTCTCTCTCTCTCTCACCCTACCTCCCTCCCTCTTTATCTCTCTCTAGTTATTGATTTCACAAACCCAAACGGAGAAGAGAATGAATCCAGCTATGACTGTGAGGCCACCCATCACTGATATCATGCAATACAGTCTAATATGTATGCACAAGCTCAGATCACATGCACATGTACACACAGAGTATGGGCATACGTCACAGTACATACGTGTTGGCCGCATAGTGGTGATCTTGAACTGGACGCAGAAGCGTATGTCACCGGCACACTGCATGTAAAGCTGAATGGTGCGATTTTCCACGGTCATCCAGGACGCCGTATCGTGGACGTTCCTTCCAAATATGCTAAATCACAGAACAAACACACGGGATAGGAGCGTGAGGAGTAGTGAGTATGATGCGGACGGAGTGCAATGGTTTGAAGTTGAGAGAATGCATCTCAAACATTACAAGTTGAGCGTTGGTGTTACACATCATACAATATCCGGTTTAGTGACTGCAGGTACTAGTGCATGTATTACAGTACTGGCTAGAGAAATCCAAATCCAATCTAAAATCCAACCTCAAATCCAACCTCAAATTCAACCTCGTGAATAACATAGCGCCGGGTGCTGCTCAGCCCTAGCGCTACCTACACTGTTGTGTGCACTCGAATGCGGCTTTACCATGTTCATGAGGTTGGATTTCATTGAGTAGCTCTGGAGTACCTACAAGTACCCATTGGTAGGGTTGGATTTCATTGAGCAGCACTGGAGTACTTACCCATTGCCAGTCACGTAGAAGATGTCGCCGGGCACGGCAAGCTGGTTGCACGAGTCTCCTCCGACATGGTACCAGATGTTCTGTTTGATCTCGTTGCATCCGCTCACGCCTATGGAATCACACACAGAAAGAGCCAAGAAAGGCTTCAACTACAGACTCTTTGTTAGCTCAACATGCACGTCTGATATTTAGAAGTTCATTTCCATTGATATGCTTGAATAGCTTGGATCCAAAAGAGATTTTCAACTTTCCTACATTCGGAAACAGTCCCAGATGAGCCCCTTAGGGTTACTGAAGCCTTCCATGTAGCACTAGAAATGTGAATAAAGTACGTGTTGTAAGAACTCACCTGCTCCATTGAACAGAACTGGGTTGGCAGTTGGGGTGAGCATGGCATCCGCAGCGGTCGGAATGTGGAACGTGGGAACGCCACCTAAACCAAAAACAGAAGCCACAACCCGCACATGAAACGTCACACCATACTCATTGGCGGTCGAGAAGCTCCCACGCTGGCAGAGCATGTCTCTGTATCGGATGCACTACACTCTGGTATCGTCTTGGGTAATCATATCACATGATCCATGGAATAGTAAGACAGAGAGGCCAAGCTATAAAGAATCACTGCAGCAATGCACTATGAGCACGGTGTCTTACCAAGATTCATGAAGCTTCCCAAGCAAAATGTTGGTGTACAGACAGGCGGAGCTGCAGCAAAAGACAAAAGCAAATTCAATTCACAGAGCCGTCCTGAACGTCAAGGCGGTGCAAATATCTTGCAAAGCCAGTACGAGCAACACTGTCATATGTCTGCATGCAGAACTTTCATTCAACTACTGTCTATCAATGCACATGTTTCAAAGCCAATGACATTATAGACAAACTGCTGCAGTGTGTGAGAACATGCTTGCGGACAAAACACCAGTCTGGCAAGGATCTATGCTTTGTACTGTCTAAACTCACGTGTTGTAGGGGCGGTTGGATCAGTTGGAGGTGGAATTTCTGAAAGAAAAGAAGCAGTGAGAAACACATGCTAAGCAAACATTCACAGGACTAAAACGTGAAAACAGAGTTAGTGTATTGCAAACACAATTCTACAAAACTACCCCCCCCCCCCCAAAAGGCTTCATTCTAGTTCTGCAGATGGCTACTTGAGCACAGCAGGGTAGTCCATGATCGCTTGGCAACAGAATGACCGGATCAAACTGCTGTGCAACACCGCTCAAAACGTACCTGTGCAGGCATGACCATCGGCGGCGAGCACCCAGCCAGTTCGACAAGCGCATGTGAAGTTGGTGGCGTGGGGAATGCAGATCTGAGCGCAGGCGTTCTGGTTCAAAAAGCACTTGCGATAGCCTGCCAACAATAACAACAACAAGACCAAAAACATATCATTGTCACGTCAGTCCGGTGGTCTTAAAGTCAGAACCACAGTACAACACTGAGCCGAATGTTCTGTGTCGTCCTTGCACATTGTTAAAAGCAAGTAGATGTTTTAAGGTCACTGTTTAACCTATTTACATGTCCTGTCATGAGCCAGGGGGGGGGGTCAATCAGAAGCCTATTGGAGCCCCCCCCCCCCCCAAGACAGGACGAAAGGTACACAAACAACAAGATAGGATACTTCGTGAAATAATCCAGCAAGCACACACACCACCTAACATTAGAAATCACTTCGAGTGTTGGCCGTCCGCAAAGTTCACAGCAATCTTGATCCAAACAACCCAAAAAATCCTGCACATGTAGCTAAGTTGAGCGCTACCGTCAGACAACCAGCCTCGGAAAACAAAGCAGCTACACCAGGACATACTACTGACCATCACTAGGTTGCTTGAACGGATGAACAACTTTAAGCGACTTCAGCGCCTGGAATATGCTCGAGGAGATGGTGGTGCTGTCCTGCCTGGTCTTGAACCGATAGCGCTTTATTCTGTTGCTGCTCAAGTACCACAGGGACTCCTCGAATGTTGTGATGCCAGTTGGTGAAACGACTTGGCTGTGATCTGCAGTCAATCAAACAAAACATCAGTACACAGTAGCACAGTGAGCATCTACGTAAGTAACCAGGGATCAAACATAACAGGTGTGTCCTTCTTGTTGGCTGGTAAGGTCTTGCAATGGGTTGCGATGCGCGATTGCTTTTGGTTTGCAGATGTTGCCGATGTCATGCAAATGTGCATGCATCCAACACACCAGCAACAATTCCACTTACTATAGACCTGTTGCGTTGTCAGATCCATCAAATTGATACTGTTGATATTGTTGAAGTGGCTGTCGGTCCACATCAATGAGTTGGCCTCGAAGTCAATATCCAGAGAAGAGATAGAGGCCATGGATTTGGCAACGTAGTACACCTTCAGCCCCGAGGCATCGTTGAGGTTAGCAACTAGAATGCGAGGTGTGCTCCCTCCCTTTATGGCAAAGTAGATTTTGCTATGGACAGTGAACGAGAGGTCAGAAACAGATTTGTAGTACTAGTCAACACACTTGGAATTCAGCATAGCCTGTGCAATTGGGCAGACTGTGACACAAGTTGGGACAAACTGCGATGATATCACTTGGGAGCTATGTTATAATAATAATAGCACACGTGTACGAAGAAAATAGTAGAAGTTAAGCTAAGAGCAAAGCCGTCAGAACACAGCATAGCTACGTACTTGTCATAAGGGTCCACCATGAGGCCTGCAGGTGTTCCACCATTGGTCAGAGAAGAGCCAATGGTCATCATCAGACTCCAGCTACTGCCATCCAGTTCACATCGGTAGATCGCATTGTTGCTATACAATACAAAATGATGCACAGGGGGGGGGGGGGAGAGAGAAAGAGAGAGAGAGAGAGAGAGAGAGAGAGAGAGAGAGAGAGAGAGAGAGAGAGAGAGAGAGAGAGAGAGAGAGAGAGAGAGAGAGAGAGTGAGAGAGAGAGAGAGAGAGTAGTGAATGAGTGGGAAAGAGAATGGTGGTAGGGGTAAGGTGTTAGGGGAGGAGGAGACAAGCAGATATGTAGAAGGCAGCCAACAACGCAAGTCGCATTGGCAAGACGTGCCTGCCGCCATCAGGACAACGATGAGCTTGCCGTGACAAGGACAGCCATTAAAACAATTTGACACGCCCTTCCAACAGATACAGAGACCCAATTTCCAACACCGCACACAAACAGACATGAATCTATCAGTGGAACCCAGCATTGTTTAACTGCGCAACTAACCCAGCATCAAGGACAAGCAGTTTTCGGTGGTACCAGTCCACACGCATCGCTGTGACCTGTGAGCCAGTTCCCATCGTGCGGAGAGTCGTTTCCCCGGCCCCATTCTGGATATTGGCCTGCGGGACATTCAGCACAAACAGCGCCCGGCGACAAAAAGATACAGAGATCATTCCATGGCCATATACTGTAAGGATAAAATGAGCAAGAATGTGCTCATAAACTACTCATTGGAAGGAGTAGGGAGCCAAGCTTGGTAAAACAATGTGTGTGTACGATATGCACCAGCACGCGTATACACACCTACACGAGTGGCGGTTCTGAACGGTGAGTAAAGTCATGCCACTAAGCTACAGTCTCTGCTAGAAAGCTGATGGTCAACAGAAGTAAAAGAATGACAAGGACGATCCGTTAGCATGGCCGTGAATTTCCATCCACATTCTCAGCATTCTGGAGAAGGGCCGGGGCTTCGCAGTATAGTGTGCGTAAATCAGATATTCCATACGCAGGTACACAGAAGGAATTGTTTAGCCACAGCATGCAGAGGTCTGCGCTAAGTGATTCAGTACATAAAAGCCATGGGAAGACAACGCCATGCCACCATGCCCTACATGTACTGGATTGCATGTACTTGCCTTTGCCAGTGCTGACGTGGATGTAGCCGAGTAGGACCCATACGCGTAGAATGCCATGCCGGTAGCATAGTCGTAATCGCACGCATGATACCAGCCGTAGAACAAGCTGCGGATGTTCTTGAAGTCTGTTCCGTCCGGATTGATACGGCGCAAGTATCGCCGGTCGGCAAAGAGCAGGAAAGCAGTCGCGTCTGAACAGAAGACGACGGTGAGAAAAATTCACAGGGCACGTTACAGGCAAAGACCTCCACAGACTCGGTGTGCTGTTTCATACAGCGCCACATAGTCGAGGAGTATCGCAGTTGTTGTTGTGTGATACATACAGAACACAGTGAGCGAATATGCTAGTGGAATACAGCTGACTTATCAGGCCTGTAAGGAACACTAATTGAAATTGGGACCCTCTCCTCCTCCCCTCCTGCAACCCTTCCAAGAGGCTGATATTTCCAGAAAATAACTAATAATTCTACCATTGGATGAAAGCGTTCAAGGACGCCTCACACTTTCCAATGATGTGCATGTGTTCAACGTGCAGCTTTCTTTCTTAAATGCGTTTAAAAAAGTCTACCATCAGTTGACACGACCCAGCCAACTCACTGGCATTGACACATGACCTGCCGTCAGTCCCCAGCGAGAAGTTAGCATGGCACACACAGTAGAATGTCTTGCGGAACGTGCTGGTCACGCAGAGCTGCTGACAGCCGCCGTTGTTGATTGAGCAACCTGCAGCATGGGGTCAAACAAAGCAATAATGAGCATGAGGATGTAGATTAGCTCCTCACTCTCTTTGAAGGACAACTTTGTCTGACAAGAGCAGCTACAAACATGTTAGCAAACATTCAGTCCTTTCGAAAATGGAAGTACCAGCTGTGCACTGCAGAATCCGTTGGTAATGGAAAGTTGTCAAGGGAAACTCATCAGGACTACACATCACTTGCGCGTCACACTGACCTTCACATTTCCTGCCGGACACATCCAGGAACGTATCACCCGAGCAGGAGCATTCAAAGCTGCCAATGGTGTTGGTACACGTCTGCTGGCACGGTGTGCCAACCTGGCATTCATCAATATCTGCACACAAATAAGCCGGACACCATAGTACACCTCGAGGACAATGCAAATACACTGAATGATGCAAATACACTGAATGATGGAAATACAAATGATGCAAATACAAATGAAGTACTTGTAGATGTACATGTGTGTACATAGCATGATGTTGAGAGGATCCCTTCGAAAGGTCCGATAGCTGTTGTATTTCAGTTACAGCTTAAAGGTACTATGCACGAATAATGGTGAGGCATAGTCACATATACAGGTGCTAAACGTTATACTCGGGGCACTAAAACAAGTCACAATGAATGAGTGCGCAGAAGCCATCTCCTTGCTCATAGTTATACTGTCTGGGCTATGCTGCAGTGTAAACCTGTCAGCGAATGCTTGCCAACACCTACCAGTGCAGGTCTTGCCATCGCTGAGCAAACGGAATCCCGTAGGGCAGCTGCACTGCGGAGCGCTCGTGGCACTGAGCGAGCAGTGGTGGGAGCAGCCTCCGTTCGTACTGCCGCACGCCGACAAAACTGCACCAGTGGAGAACATTGAGAGCATACACTACTTCAGTACTGCTAATGGTAAATGGGGTACAGTATTCTTCTGCGGAACACATCCGGATGCAAAGCACATGTAGGAGAGACTACCAAATCTGTGGACAGTAACTGGAGTACAAGCTACTACTATAATAGGTATTTACATGGGTTTAGTACAGTTTGTGCAGCACACCCATACCCAGTGCATGATAAAGACTAAACATGTCGCTGGGATAGGTTAGTCATGTTTTCAATGACAGCATTTCATCGCAAGTCTCCCCCACACGTGTTTGTCTCCATAGCATAGTTGGAATTCTTTAGTCTATGATGTACAGTGCTGTCATGCGGATCCAAGATGCAATGTAAGGAATGCATTTTAGTTGAGGTCCATCTTGAAATCGGCGCTGGTCAACTCACATGTACATGTTCTGTTGTTCGAATTCAAGGTGAAGCCCGAAGCACAGGAGCAGTGAAATGAGCCGACTGTGTTTGTGCAGATTTGATCGCATCCGCCGTTCTCCACTCTACACTCATCACCATCTAGAGGGTACACAGCAGGAACAGCAGCAGCAGCAGCAGCAGGAACAGCAGCAGCAGCAGCAGCAGGAGCAGCAGCAGGAACAGCAGCAGCAGAAAACACCGTGGTCAATTTATGTGAACTGGACATACCTTGGGCACGGTACTGGCAAGGGGACGAGATAAATTTTATGCACAAGAACTTGCTGATAGAACTGATACCCTGCCAATCGATCTGAGCAAGTCACTGCAGACATGTGGCAGTGTGCATTGTAACAGTCAGAGGCATGCCGGACGCACTGATTTGCAAACACTGGTCGTCCACCTACCTGGCTGCGCGGACTTCTGCCTTGTGGGATGCACAGCGTGTACATCACCGGGCTGCATGATGCCAGCCCTGAGCACCACGCGGTCCATGGCTCCGTTGTACTTGCGCCCGCTCTGAATGTAACCCGTGATCCAATCCGTGATGAACATCCGGTCAACAAACAGGGTCTAGACGAAATAATTCACAAGCACATTTAAAGGAATAGAAAAAAAAGGTTTAAAAAAAAGAAAAGGATTTAACGGTCATGAATTGCATTAGCCGGCTTCCAAAAAGATCCAACATGCATTTGTAGAACCCTACTAATCACTATAATGGTATTGAACTTGTTATTGTGCACGGAGACCTCTCCAAGTCTCCTTCAGCACTAAGGCTATAAAACTCGCACATGCACGTGCTCCGGAACTACATTGTTCATGTCCAATCATGGATGTGCAGATTCTTCGACTTTAGCCTGCACAGACTGAGGCATGTTGTAGCTTGTGCAGACATCTCAATTTTCACTTTTAAACTATCTTACCATGGCATATGGGTGCTGGCCCGGGTTCCTCCAAACAATGGTGCGGCTGCTGCCATCCAGGTTTGCCGATTCAACAATGTTTAGCGTGGCGTCCACCCAGAAGATGCGATTGTCGACGAAGTCTACAGTAATGCCGTTTGGCTGTGTGATAGCGGTGTTGACGATGACTTGTCGCTGCGAGCCGTCGTGCAGTGAGGCGCGCTCAATGCGCGGTGTTGCACTGTCCCAGTCGGTCCAGAACATGTAACTACAGACAGGAAAGTGAGCAGAAAAAAGGTGTTTAGTAAGGGACGCTGCAGTCTGCTCACGACACGGCTAACCAGACTCAGATGCAGCCAACCTTACACCTCACGCTCGGCCTAAACAGGTCCCCTTGCACTACCCAATACAACATTTCTCATAGAAAGTTTCCAAAAGTGACACCCGTCAATCAGGTCGTGGATACAGGACTAGTCTACGCACAGTTGAGTCATTGTGCATGCATTGTGCATGCATTGGCGTGCTGTGCTTGGTGAAACACCAGCCTGTTCGTTCTCCGGCACTCCGCTCTCCGGCGCCCGACAGCGGCAGAGATCGAGCAGCTTCTCTCTACTTACCCCTTGAAAGGATGCAGTGCCAGAGCTCGGGGTTTGGATATGCCACTGTTCACCAGTACGGTCTTACTCGTGCCAACCAAGCTGGACTTGTAGATCTTCAACTCGACCGCGTCGCTCCAAATGAGCGTGCGATTGAGCCAATTCACGGCTAGACCCTCGACGTGCGTGATCGACGTAACGACCTTGGTTGGCGGCTGTCCGTAAGAGGAGCCATCGAGTCTCAGCATTCCGATGAAGTTGTTCTTCGAGTCGGCATAGTAGCCCACGCCGTCAACATACAGGAAGTCACATGCCGTGATGTTTCCATCTCCAGTGTGTAGTGGTAGTCGGTGGGTCATGTCCAAGTTGGCGCGTGAGACGTTTTGGCCGTAAGCAAACATTAGAAACGGCGTTGGTGCTAGTTGCAAGCAAGGAGAGCACACATACACATTATACATATACAAGTCATTGGTCGGAACAAAGTCAGGAAGTGCAGCAAGGGCCAACAACACCAGTGCCAGTGGGGCGCTGGAGTGGCAAAGAATAGAGTCACAGTGACCACACAGCATAGCATCGGTGGAGCGTCTGTTGAAAGGAACACGCCAATCTCAACGCCAGCCCGACAATCTACCTGTGATAGTGATTAGTATGAATGCAGGCAATGTCATGTGATAGTGATTCGTATGAATGCAGGCAATGTCATGGTGTATGGCCTCTGCGCATGCAATAAGGCTACCCTCTGGCCATCAAGTATTTCACCAAACTACAACAATCATGATATTGAGCAGATGAGACTTCCAAGCAACTGTGACAGTATGAAAATGGTGCTCCACATGATGATTGCCGGATAATGCATACCTGGTGGTCGACACGACCAGCCATCCGATTCCAGCATGAAGCCGGGCAGGCATGAACAGCGGTAAGATGCCACTGTGTTCGTGCACACCTGACCGCACGTGCTGATGTCCAGACATTCGTCAACTACGCAGGAACAGAGAGCAACACAACAGATTCACAGAACAGTTATCAATATCTGGTTATACATACATGCGCGCACGCACGCAGGCACACGTGAATTCGCAACCCAGTAAACCAATTATTTCACGGTTAGCAAAGACAGTTCCAGGTAGTCGGAGATGACTGGCCGCACCGGTTACACGTAACAATATCGGCGGAGAACACAAAACTACGCTGGCGTAGTTCGCCTACCCTGTTACGAGCGAAATGATGAGGATCCGGAAGATGATAGGGCACCTCCTTGCTGCTGGCTATCGGGTCCACTACTGCGCTCCACGCACGTAGGCGTCATGCGTGTTCCGCCCCGGACGACTCTGGTCATCTCATGACAACGCACCGACCACAAAAAGGCTTCTCGCTGTTCTTGTCCCATACCGCGCTACAACCGCCTGGCCTGCATGGCCCAGCAAGTCGCCAAACACTGACTCCATGTTCACCACAAAATACTTGAAGCCAGCACGAGGCTCGAGGCCGAATGTCTTCTTTGCAGGCGCAAAGCCAGGGAGGATTTATGTGAATATGTCATATCCATGTATGATGTACTCACTGTACTGACAGTAGATCTACATGACCATGATGACTGTAACTACATGATTACGGCATACGGAACCATGGTAACTCGTAAGGTACATGCGCAAGGCAAGATTGGTAGGTACATGTATGATTGTAGGCTCCAACTATTGTAATCAAGACTTAGGCCGTTAGGGCTCTTCATCGTTCAAACACAAGAGATTAGTTGAAGTGTCCCATTGCATTAGATCATAATTAGAACGGTTTCTATCATAAATATTTTAGAGTTTTTCAGTGGAATTGTCATGGCGATGATGACGTCCGATCAGATCGACCATCTCCACGCACTACGTGACGTATGTAGCTATTCCAAACTCTTCGAAACTAATCCACCACTCCCATCGGGTGAGGTTGTGGAGTTTCGAGGAGCTTCGTTTTTCTGAAGAGGCCAATAGGGCCACCTCTTCAGAAAAAGGAAAAAAAGAGTAAATTATCCTGTCCGTTCCCGAAGGGAACTCACGACGGCCGCTAACACCCGATAAACCCTGTTCAGAAAAACGAAGCTCCTCGAAAAGTCAAAGAGTGACAATTCGAACGCGCCCTAAATAATTACTTGTCCAAGATTGCAAGGACGTTTTCTCGTGATTGTCATGACATCAGTTTCCGAATAACATCGCAATGGTTACGAAGGAAGTTGCCGGATAACATTACAATAACGTTACGAAGGAAGTTGCCGAATAACATGACAATAACGTTACGAAGGAAATGATATCAGAGTATCTGGAGTGAAAGTGCAACACTTCAGCAAAACGAAAGAGACCGTGAAACAGGAACGAACAACGAACAGCATGGACGGATGCTAGAGAGTCGAGTCTAAAGTAGAGACTAGTAGTAGAGTGAGAGTGTGGCGACTTGAAACCTACCTAGTAGATCTACCAGAACAGGGATTCTGCAAAATTCCGTGACAGGTAGCGTACAGAGATACACAAGACTAGTCATGGTTCTGTGACCGGTAGCGTAGGTTTACGGGGATACATGGTTTCGTGACCGGTCCGGTAGAGTAGTCTAGGGGGTACCGTTTTTAACTACTTTACCGCGTGGGTCACTCAGAAGTTCTGTAGAAGTGAAAGCATCTCCCTAAAACGCAGGTTTGTGCGAGTGCACTGCCATAATTATATCGAAAATGTGCGAAAAATGCTGCTTTTAGTGCTAGCATTATCCGCCAATGCCTACTGCCCACCAACCTTGCCTGGACGCGGGTTGGAAGTAATGAGCGGGCAGTCAGTTATCTTTTTCGTAGCTACATGACTATAAAATTTCTAAACAGGTAGCGATTTTGGTGGTAATGTTATAAGGAAGTAAGTTAGTTGCACACTCCAATGTGGGGAGAAACCAACTTCTTTCTATTTTGCCTGCATGCAGATTAAAATTGCCGCAAAAGTCATTATACGAGCGAGATCTACAATGACGCACCACTCAAATCCACACACTTGCTGAAAAACACACGGAGCTTGGCTGAATTTGTCTGCACTTTGTCACATTACCGAGGTCGCATCATTAAATTTTGTGAGAGGCAGTTTAATACTACATGTACATGTACATATAGCCAATTCCACAAAGCACAACCCTAGTAACCCTAGTAATCAATCAGGGTAGTGGTTGCAGTGTTATGCTCGGTATGTGCATCCACACATTTCAAGAAAAAACTGAACGCTGAATGCTTGATTCACAGAGTGAACCCGGACACTTACCATCGCTCGTCTGTCCACAACACGTAGACACAGTGATAGCCATCAGCAGTACTGCACACAGGCTGCGAGCATTCCACCACCGCGATCCGTGTGCTATTCTCGCCATGGCCGACGATCAGCCAGATCACGCTCGGCTCCGAACAAGTGGCAGACTGGCCTTGAAGTTTCCAATAGTAATTCGGCAGTTTTAGTCCTTCCCTTTGAATCGTTTAGTATCTTACCGACCGAGTCGACAACGTCAGCAGAGGCTAGTGCAAGATGTGGGATTGAGACGTCTTCAATATCACTCTCTGTGTCTCTCTGCACCTACCACAACGTCTATTTCATTCAGGATGACTCTCGGACGATCCGATCAGGGTTTCTACAGGAAATCGAACGGAGCGAACTAGAAGAATCCACTGGTTTACTCAGCAGATGGTTTGCGCAACCTCTCTCCCAAGACTATGGAGGCAACCTACTACTGTTTTTCAATCCAACATGCTTCTTGATGATAAACGACGAGGATATGACCGGCTGGTAGTAGCGGATCAAAGGGTCGGGCGAATTGGGCAAGTTCGCGCATGCACGTCAAGGGATAGACAGACGGAGCTTGCATGTCAGCAGAATCGTGAGCATGATGAAGCTAAGGTCGGGATGGGAGGAGCGAGGGTAGGCCTCGCATGTATGCTCGGCATATGGGCATGTCGCCGCTGCAGCGTTTGACATGGAAGTCGTGTGCGTGATGCCACCTATAGCCACAGCCTCAGCTGTGCATGTGACGGGCCCGTCATCGACATACCCACCCGGTCGTAATACCAATAGCAGAGACAATACGATACAAGGGAATCGTGACGTGGTCGTTTTTCACAAACCGTCCCGGATATGCGAATGCGGTATTTGGCCAGGATGGGCAGTGAGTCGGTGCACGATCGGCCTTTTACTGCCCATGTCCGGTATTCCCTGGCATCGGAATCGTAATCCCATTCGGGCATGAATACCAATGGGCATAGATACTAGCAGTAGTCATAGCGGATCACCCCGGATCGTCGAGCGTCGCATAGATTACTGCAAAAGGCCTTAGCTCAGGGTGAGAAAATAGCATGGCTTGACAGGTGCCACTAAGATGCCACGCGAACTGAGTGCATAGACTTGGTAGCCATGGATCAGACGAGGCTGATGTGCAATGGTTTGTGCGTCTCTATCACGGATTATGCCTGTGCCTATGGCCCACAGCGAGGTAGCGTTGTCAGACGGTCTGACACTGCTTGACGGGCAGCGTGTCGGCTCCGAGTCCAACATGTTCAGTGCAACCTTCGGATTTACTCGTGCATCTTGCAGCAGACAAGAAGCACATACACGTCTCGCCTAATTTGGTACGCCCAGGCACTTCGCACATTCTTGGCGTCACTACTTAGCAACGAAAGATGCGTCGATGGCGAGCGGCAAACACTTCATTGGCGACTAAATTAGGTCATTGTTTATGTCCAGTGGAGCTCTGCATGTAACTGGATGAGGTTCAGGCCTGAGGCAGTGAGGGAACAACAGTCAACAGTTAACTGTCAACCACGGGCAACTGCACATGCATGTCATGCATATGCTAAACATGAAAGGGAGGTAGAAATTGCAATCGTCATGTGCAAAATTTCGTTCAGCCTGTGTACTGTCCAGGCTAGAGGATACAGTTGTGGACATGTACATGTATGTACATGTATGCTTAGCTGGCCTGAAAATGTGCCAACTCTGGATACGCGAAGCCCCTTGCACCTCTTGCACAATAGCGGTCAGCAAGGTGACCTTGGTACTAGTACCAAGAGTACATTGCTAGTACCGGTATGGGGATACTCCTGTATTTTGCTGTACTGATTGCCACTTGCAAGTACGAAAAACGAAATTTTCCGAACCTTGAAGCTCCATAAGTACAACAAAGTGAGCAGGTATCCCCGCGTGCCAAAGCATAATAATTATGATGAGTTTGTGAGCATAATGTGAGCATCCATGAACGCATAATTCCATGATCTCGCGAGCATAATCCGCCGGAGCCTACTTTCTGCTCATAGGGCAGTCAGGCTTCGCTCGGCCGTTGCATGGCAGATCTTCCTGTTGACAGTGTTGTGGATGCATAGATGGAGAAGTTTGTCGTTGTGTCCACGTGTTGCAAGCATGGGTACAACAGCAGAAGAGTGAAAGTAACGTTGAAGTGCAGTTTGCGGTTTTTGTGGGAAATATAGTGTACTTTTGATCCATGATGTCTTACTGCACTATCAAACACGACGAAGAGAAAAAAGGGTAGAGATATCAAATGCGGGGCTAATTTTGCTTATAAGTGCACATAATTTGTACTTTTTATTGGGGAAGGTCGTGGCACCCCCTTGATCGATCGCTATCCTGGCTACGCCTCTGTTGTCCACTGACACTGTGCTATTTTGCTGTTGCTTTTCATCACAACCACCACACAATAATTGCGCTCTCCAGCCGGCTGGAGAGCGCAGTTATGGTGTGGTGCTTGATGAAAAATCTGTACAGGGCCGAGTGCTGCTTCTTACCCCATTATCTAGTTGTTGTTGTTCGTTCTCCGTTTAAAAAAGAAAAGAAAAATAGACGGTTTGGAGTGCCGGAGTGGTTTGCCACCTGGGGCTGTGTGGAGCCCGTGGACGAACTGCCAAATGAGTAATTTTCTGTGAAGGACCTGAACACTTTTCCGCGGAAGGAAGGTGTGTATCTGTCTGGAAAAAAGAAGGAGTTGTTGGAAAGGTAAGTTGATCACATTCACACGATTTTCGGATTACTGACAGTTGTATGTCCCATGCGCGTGAACAGTACTTCACACTTTCCTTTTCCCGCGTTATCACCTCAGCCATGCCAGTTTTGTATATGAAAAACTCTTATACCGTACTGGCAATATATGTTGCCGCGTAACGCGTAACGCAGGGGGGTGCGGCGTAACGCGCGACCAGGCTAGTGCGACAAATTTTCGTTGAGTTCGTAACGCGCGTCCGGCGGGGTGCGGCGATCTTTTCATTGCAAAAAAGGCTGAAAACTGTGAAAGCACGTGTACCGCGTGGTGAAAAGTTCAAAACTGGACGCAGCAGGAAGTCCTGCAATAGCAAAAAAAAGGACTGCGGCAATATAGAAACCTGTGTAACGGCTCCTGTGCGACTTTGCATGTAACGCCCTGCGTGCGGCAAACAAGTGCCAATGTAACGCTTCATGGCCTCACTGCGGCAACATATATTGCCAGTACGGTAATAGCACTTTGGTCTTTCATTCAACATCTACTTGTGACCTTCACTGATGAGCTAAGTACTAGTGAAACAACTGTCTGAAGGAGTTATCAGTATCGTGTACGGAAGTTTCCTCGCAGTGGTGATGGTTGTGTGCAGGAGTGTTTAGTCGGCTAAGAGCGCAGTGTAAAGGTGGAGGTGATATCAACATTTTCTTTAATGGCCGAGAGCTCTTTCGCACCCTGTAATGATTCACTGATGAACGTGACAAGAAACCAGTTCTGAACAAATCCTCTCCTTCCCTTTCGTTGTGTGCCGCGCCTTGCGATCATCGTTTATCATTTTACACATACATTGTACATGTCGACTTTATAGGAAATGCTTACAGTGCAATTAGTCGTCCTTGTAGCTCTTTTGAAGATTACTGTAGTTTAAAATGTAAAATAGAGAAGAAAACACATGAGAGCGAGTTATGCAGCAACTATGCACGACTGTAACAAGATGATAAACAGTCAGAAAGTGCCATAATAGGTCACAAAACTGACAGGCTACTGAGACATTCAGCGACCTGAGACCTAGCTCTAGCTCTAACACATCTCCAGTACGCAAACCAACAGCCTTCCAACTTGGAAAGTTCAAGGTTACGCAGGACCGAAGAGGGAAAGGTGAGCGGGACCGGGGTGGTGTGTTGCTTTGCTTCTTCGAATTGTAGTTAGACCGCATTGTTATGTTATTAACTGGTCTCCCCATCGTCCTGTAACAGTCGGCATTCTTTGTTGCCGTGGGATTTAGCTTGTGCACATTTTCGCTGCGCTCACTTTCCCCTCTTCAGTCCTACGTAACCATGAACCTTCCAAGTTGGAAGGCTGTTGGTTTGCGCACTGGAGATGTGTTGGAGCTAGGTCTCAGGTCGCTGAATGTCTCAGTAGCCTGTCAGTTTTGTGCCCTATTATGGCACTTTCTGACTGTTATCATCTTGTTACAGTGCTGCATAACTCGTTCTCATGTGTTTTCTTCTCTTTTTACATTTATTACTGGCTCAGTATCCAAGTAGTTTAAAAATGCCCTTTTCATTTCTCTCCTCTCCTCTGGCGGTGTACAGGGCATTTGTCTGTAAGCATGACCTTGATGCTCCTAGAACTAAGAAGGGCACCACTTCCTCGTCAAATGCACCCTATCAGGTCTTACATTTCCTGCGTCCGACTGGACGAGTGACGAATCTCTGTTTTCCAGAGTGACAGACCCGGTTCTGGCCCTCTGTATTCTAGCCAGGGAGTTGTCTTAGACTTCTTGTTGTACCGTCAGTCGTGTATTCTCTGTTCGCTCCTGGATGTCTTCTTCATACTCAGTCCTCATAAACTTAGTAGCTTATGTTCTGAACTGTTCTTCTTTCTTCTCTTTTCTACTCTTTTTCTTTCTATTTCCAACTCCCGCCCATGGGAGGCCGAGGGTGACACTACCAATAAAGCTCCACACCGATCTGTCCCAGTCGAACAATGGGCACCTGCGGAGTGTTGAGGACTTGCGCCGTCTGGAGCGGATTGCTGTGGACCGTCCAGCATGGAACGCGCTGGTGAAGAGTGTTTGTGCACACCCTCGTCACAAGTAGAAACAGCCATGGCACCCTTATAAACTCATAACAACCATTCTATAATAATATTACTATTTGAATCTTTTAATAATTATCTGGCAACTCAACCTCATACGTATAATTATCTGGCCACCCATTGACCATGATGCTACATGAGGAGACAATATTGATGACATTTTTCCAATGAGACCAATTTTATGACGCTCCATGTTACTGAAGGACTAACTTCGATCATTGGTTTTGTAGAGCCCCATTCTCTAGGAGCTGTCTACATCTGCTTTGTTTCAATGTCCAGCATAAGCGAACGTGTGGATCAAGCATAACTGCTTGGTTGACGCTGCCGCGGGAATGCGTATAATAATAATAATAATACTCCCGCCCATGGCATCCCTCTCTCAGCTCGTCAGCTTCTACCATCTGGGCACGTTTGCAACCCAGAACGCACTTTCGTGGTTCTCCAGTTACCTTGGTGACCGGCAATTCACGGTCAAAGTCACTTCCTCCGTATCCACAACCCGCCATAGCCGCTGGCGTACCACAAGGATCCCATCTCGGCCTTATCCTGTTCCTTCTGTACATCAACTCTCTCCCGCAGACCATCCCAGATTATTGAGGACCACTGTCAAGTTCTTCTCTTTGCCGATGACACGTCCATTGGAACGGAAGTCGCTGCACCTACCACTCCCTCTTCCCAGCATCATAGTCACTCACTCCAAGTTGCCACGGATGCCGCCCTGAAATGGGCCGACTCGGCAGGTGGACGCTTTAACCCCACGAAGTCTTTCCAAATGACGTTCTCCCCATGTACCAACGGACCGGACCCTCCAAACATCGGGCACCTGCGAATGAACCAGGAAGAAGTGCGCACGGTCGACACGCACCGCCATCTTGGCGTGCAAATTGATAGCCACCTCAACTTCTAGTGCCACATCGAAACAATCACCTCCAAATTTCGCCAACGCGTGGTACTACTTGCCCACATGTCGAGCCGCCTAACGCCGGAAGTTACAAACCGGCTTTATACTGGGTATGTCCGACCCACCATTGAATACGCCTCGCCACTGTGGCAGTTCCAATTGTGCGCATCCCAAGCGGCGGTCCTTGAGCGTCTGCAGGCCAGATTGGCACGAGTCGTCTTGAGACAGTACGGTGTGTTTCCCTCCTCTACTGAACCGAAGGCATCTCTGTTCGCGCACCTGCAATGACCCAGTCTGGCATGGCGGCGACACATCCAGTGCCTCCGGGAGCTCCATCACCTGGTCCACCACCAGACCTCTGCCCTTATGGAGCTGGGCTTTAGTCTCTCCACCAGCGCGCGGCGCCCTCTCCAACTAATTACTTGTCCCGCCTGCCAGGGCGAACACCTACTCGCGTGACACTTTCCTCTTTGTTACCTGCCACCTGGAATTCTCTCCCCACTGACATTAGAACCACCCAAAATAGTCATTGCTTTGTGTCTCGTGTCCGTACCATCTTTGCCAACATCCGCTTCGAACCCGCTGGTTTCATTCCTTCCAGAGTTTCTATAACATAGTAACGAATGTTATGGCTGATTTCTACAGTACGCATTTGTTATAACCCTTCCTCTTCTCAATCTATAATTATGTTATAATTTTGCAGATATATTCCCAGTAAGCCATGAACGGAGACCCCCTCGACTTAGGCCTCGGCCTTTGGCGAATCCATAATTGGCATAAATAAATAAAATAAAGCTGGCAACAGTTACTGTCACCACCATGACACTGTCGTGAGACGGTGCTCTCTGTAGACGAGGTTGGTAATGTCCCGACGCAGCCATGGATAGGCCTTCACCACGTCGGAACACCCTGGCTACACGTCGGCTGTCCTTTATTAGTACAACTGAGGAATTGTTTTGTTCTTGTTGATGTTGAAATATGGGTTCTACCAACAATGGAGATTTTAGTAAAGAGCATGTTTCCAAACGGAGCATGCCTAACGGTGAGCATCGTGTATCCGCCAAGAGTAACCACAGACCCAGTGCCCAGTGAAGAAAGAACACTGTATTAGACACTGGACTAACAACAACGACATTCGAATAACGCTACTATAGCCACTAATCTCCTCTGCGTCAGACAGACAACACCAGAAGAGCACGCGCCTATCACAGTATGTCTGGGCAAAGAAAGATGAGGGGAGGACATGCAGCATTCAATGGGCGGTACACGGCAAAGCGGCAGCCTACAACAACAAAACCAAAACGGTTCGATTATGGCTCACTGAAAATTGGCAAAAAGCACCCAAGCATCTATCCCTCAACAAAAGGAGCGAACTCGTCTCTATCTCAAAGTGCCGCCACGTTATGTTACCTTCGAAACTTCGCACCTTCAACAAGCATCACTTGATGAAGTGAAAAAAGACAACCGCCGCGGTCCGGCTACTATGCTTTGTCACTTGAAGTATTCACGCTATGATGTAGTGCACTGCTGTATCAGTCACGCTATGAAGTATGATGCTGTACACTGCTGTATCAGTCACGCTATGAATGATGCTGTGCATTGCTGTATCAGTCACGCTATGAATAATAAAAATATATTATTATAATGCTGTGCTTTGCTGTGATTCACCTGAACGTTACTTGCATGTCGGAGTTTCCGGTGAGATATAACTATGTCTAGCCCTCGCGATTTACGCGATTTCATGCTCGAACACAGCATTTTTTTAAAGTTCAATATTCTAATGAAGCTGTACTTGATGCAGCTCATCCAAGGCCCTTCAGGCCTTTTTTCATGCTCGAACAAGAAGTGCCTTGGATATTTTCCTCTCACCGTCTTAGACTCTCAGCGATGGAGAAGCTGTTAGAGTCTTTGCGTGACGATGATCAGGCGGCTCGCCGCCTTGCCCACGTGCCGGCCGATGCGGTCGAAACCCCCTGAGCCGTGGATGCGGGCGTGTGATGACACCCCAAGATGGGCCGGGTGCTTTGAGTGTTTTGCGTCCACGCGAGTCACGCGAGTCACGCCGTGACTTTGGGTCGTGTGATGTTTCTGGCGAAGCCAGGACACGAGTGGCTGGTGGCTCCAGCCCGGCACCTTGTCGGCACCATAGTGCGTCCTTAAATGTGACGAGCACTACCGGCCTAAACGGCCTGAACGGTCTCACGACCTGCTTGGCCTAAGTGCCTACGAGTCCGGCGGACACTGTTGCCAGTGCCTCCGAGTGTGAGTCTGACTGTTCTCAGTCAAAGACCGGCATACTCCGACTCAGATGAGGGTGAGCACTACTCTAGTCTCTAGACTGGTCTAGTTCTAGTCAGAGCTCAGATGCTAGTGCCGACTCGGAGTCCTCACATCAGGACAGTGTTACTTGCCACCACCTCGGGCGTAGCACGCGGGCCAAACGGTCCCAATCACATCCACCTCACATGTCTGCTGTATTGCTGCTACATATACATTGTTGCCGCAGCAGCATCTTGATGTGATGGTCTGATGTTGTAACAGTGTACCCATTTGCTAGGCCAGCTTGGTGCGTTCCCGTGGAGTTTGCCGGGGCACCATATTTGTAACGGCGATTCCGTTTGCTGTTGCCGTGGCCGTGTTTGTCACATGATTGGTGCATTCCCGTTGAAGTTGCCCAGCCGGGCACCACGTTTGTCAGTTGTGCCTGTTTGAAGTTGCCAGGCCAGCTTGTATTGGTGCGTTCCCGTTGAGTTTGCCGGGGCACCATGTTTGAAACGGCGTTCCCGTCTGCTGTTGCCGGGGCCGTGTTTGTATTGGTGCATTCCCGTTGAAGTTGCCCAGCGGGGCACCACATTTGTCAGTTGTGCCGCTTTACAGTTGCCAGGCCAGCTTGCATTGGTGTGTTCCCGTTGAGTTTTCCGGTCACCATGTTTATAACGGCTTTCCCGTTCGCTGTTGCCGGGGCCGTGTTTGCATTGGTGCACTCACGCTGAAGTTGCCGAGCGGAGCACCACGTTTGTCAGTTGTGCCTGTTTGAAGCTACCAGGCCAGCTTGTATTAGTGCGCTCCTGTTGAGTTTACCGGGGCACCATATTTGTAACGGTGTTCCCGTTTGCTGATGCCGGGGCTGTGTTTGTATTGGTGCATTCCCGTTGACGTTGCCCAGCGGAGCACCATGTTTGTCAATTGCGCCTGTTTGAAGTTGCCAGGCCAATCCTGTAACGCGCACTCGTTTGCTGTTGCCGGGTGACATGTTTGTCAATTGTGCTTGTAGCATACTGCCGTGATGTGCAATTAATAACAGGCCGCCGGAGCTGGTCACAGGTTATTACCGGACCAACTTTTCAGCCACGAACACGTGTTTCCTACTGTGGAGGGCAGGTGTACCCGTCATACCCTACACAAAGTATAACGGCCATGATACTACCGGACCACTCAAACGCTGCATCCGGCGGTCCTGAGTAAGGCGATAATAATTACGAGCCATGCATTGGTTTGTTTTGCCAATGGCTTTTTGTGGTACACGGCAATTTGCTATCATTCGTGGCATTTCACAGAGTGACGAATGTGTGAAGACAAAACAAAAAGAAAAGAAATAATTTTAATAATGGCAAACCCCGGCCCCCACAATTATCAACCTCCGAGCGCTGAACAGCTATCTGTAGTATCACCACTTCGCGCTGGAGTCATTGAAGACAATGCCGGATCACCTGCAGCTAGGGGATGTGATGATCGGGATAGACTTAAGAGATGCTTATTTCTCCAGTCCAGCGGCTCGATCGTCAGTTTCTCCAGTTTTCAGTGGCATCAACAGATTTCCCAGTTTAACTGTCTACCGTTTGGCTTGCGCAGTGGTCCCAGAGGCCAGAGTATTCACCAAGACTGACTCTGCACCCTGTGGTGAAGATGGTACGTTCGCTCGGCCTACACCTGGTTATTTACCTCGCCGACGTATTTATCATGGCACAGACAACGTCCGACCTGTTTCGCCCTGTTGCTACCATTCTTCATCTGCTGATTGGTCTTGGGTTCGACATCAACTGGACGCAGTCGTATCTGATTCCCACCAGGCAGATACAATACCTGGGTATTCAGGTCAACTCCGTCACCATGGAGTTCTCATGGTCAGACTCGAAAGCATCCACGCTTCAACAACAATGTGCGCGTCTGCTGGCTGCTCACACCGTATGTCTTCGGGGTATTGCGTCAATTGTGGGCATGATGGTGTCCACCATGGTTCCTGCATCACTTAACTATCGTCGCTTGCAGTGTTTGAAAACCACGTTCCTACGGCAGGGTCCCTTTCACACTTACAGATTACTCTCAGTCATGAGTGCCATGCCGAGATTCATTAGTGGATAATGCCAATGTCACCACAGGCGGCTGATGGACATCTGCCGAGAAACAGCTTCACATGAATGTCCCCAGCTTCACATGAATGTCCCGGAACCGCTCACAGCCCAGTATGCTGTCCAGTCGCTAGCGCCTTCTCTATACCAGGGCAGTATTCTCCTGCAGCTCGACTAACGTGTGGCTGTTCCCTGTTTGCCTCGCACTGGCAGCCGTTCATCACCGACATTAGACAGGATAGCTGCCACGCTGTGGGAGTGGTGTCAGTCTGCTCAGAGATATCACTTTGATTCCCAATATCTACCTGATGCAGTGAATACAGTTGCCGATTATCCCTCTCGCCATCACACTGATACCAGCGGCTCGATCGTCAGTTTCTCCAGTTTTCAGTGGCATCAACAGATTTCCCAGTTTAACTGTCTACCGTTTGGCTTGCGCAGTGGTCCCAGAGGCCAGAGTATTCACCAAGACTGACTCTGCACCCTGTGGTGAAGATGGTACGTTCGCTCGGCCTACACCTGGTTATTTACCTCGCCGACGTATTTATCATGGCACAGACAACGTCCGACCTGTTTCGCCCTGTTGCTACCATTCTTCATCTGCTGATTGGTCTTGGGTTCGACATCAACTGGACGCAGTCGTATCTGATTCCCACCAGGCAGATACAATACCTGGGTATTCAGGTCAACTCCGTCACCATGGAGTTCTCATGGTCAGACTCGAAAGCATCCACGCTTCAACAACAATGTGCGCGTCTGCTGGCTGCTCACACCGTATGTCTTCGGGGTATTGCGTCAATTGTGGGCATGATGGTGTCCACCATGGTTCCTGCATCACTTAACTATCGTCGCTTGCAGTGTTTGAAAACCACGTTCCTACGGCAGGGTCCCTTTCACACTTACAGATTACTCTCAGTCATGAGTGCCATGCCGAGATTCATTAGTGGATAATGCCAATGTCACCACAGGCGGCTGATGGACATCTGCCGAGAAACAGCTTCACATGAATGTCCCCAGCTTCACATGAATGTCCCGGAACCGCTCACAGCCCAGTATGCTGTCCAGTCGCTAGCGCCTTCTCTATACCAGGGCAGTATTCTCCTGCAGCTCGACTAACGTGTGGCTGTTCCCTGTTTGCCTCGCACTGGCAGCCGTTCATCACCGACATTAGACAGGATAGCTGCCACGCTGTGGGAGTGGTGTCAGTCTGCTCAGAGATATCACTTTGATTCCCAATATCTACCTGATGCAGTGAATACAGTTGCCGATTATCCCTCTCGCCATCACACCGATACCAGCGCCTGGATGCTCGACCGGTCAGTTTTCCAGGATCACCAGATCATGTGACCGAGTACCTGCGACCTGTTTGCATCTCGCACTAACTTTTGACTGCACACGTACGTCAGTTGGCGCCCATATGCACACAGCCCGCATGCCTTCCGTCTCGACTGGTCCTGCCTGCAAGTCTATGCCTTCCCTCCAATCTATCTGATTGGCAAATGCCCGGCCAGGGTTGTTCTACAGGAGATCCCATCCATAGTCATGGTCACTCCGCTTTGGCCCGGCCAGGCTTGGGTTCCAGCTCTCTTGGCACTCGTAGTGGACATTCCGCGTGTACTGTCAACCTCTCCGGTCTTGTTCGCTGGTCCAGATCACAAAGTTCACCCGTCAGTACAGTCAGCTCACTTCACCCTGGTCGCATGGAAACTCTCCGGGCTAGCAACAGCCGCAGCGGAGTTTCGGACGACCCTGCCAACCTACTCTTGGCGTCCTGGCTTTCCCTCACCGACCGTGTGTATCAGTCGGCATGGAACACATGGTGTGATTGGTGTGCCACACGGCAAATTGCTTCCCTGGGTGTTCTCTCAGAGGTCCTCGATTTTCTGACCTCTTCATTCCGTCTGGCTCGACTGTATCATACGCTAGGGTTGTACCGGTCAGCCATGTCAATGACGCTTTCTCCCATCGATGGCGTTGTGGTTGGCCCGCATCCTCTGGTGTCTCATATGCTACCCGGTGCATACCAGTTCCGTCCTTCTCAGCCGTGCTATGGCAGCATGTGGAATGTACAGGCAGTCCTGGATCGGTTCCGGAACATGTCCTTCGCGCATGAGTCTCTCAAAGAACTGACTCTCAGGTTGACTATGCTGCTGGCTCTGACGGGTGCCCGGCGTTGCTCTGAGCTGCAGAAGCTCGATGTTCGTTTTATGGACATTATTTTCAACGCTGCTTCATTTGGGATCCCCACTTTTACCCAGAATCAGCGCGTCGGTGATCCAGCCAAGCAGTTTGTCTTCCCTGCTTGCCCTCAGCACCCTCCGTTGTGTGTGGATGCTCTAAGGCAGTATTCTGCTTGCACAGAGAGAGAGAGTTTCCCGCCCGCTGCCGCCGCGTCTGCCAACCCTCTGCTGCTGTCGCTCCGACGTCCTCACAAGCTGGTCTCACCGAGCACCGTTGCCGCTGAGGTGGCTCCTCACTTCCATGTCGGATGCTGGTGTGGACACCATCGTTTTTCACGGCGCATTCCACACGTAGTGCGGCCACCTCCGCTGCCTGTCGGAAGGGAGCCTCTGTACCCGACATCCTCTGGGCCACCGCCTGGGCGCAATCCTCTATATTCCAGAGGTTTTATTCTCGTGATGTTTCACCCTCCTCCTTCTGATGGCACCACCTTCGGTGCGACTGTCCTTGGCTGACAGTCTGTTATTCCGCCGCTCATGATTGCGGCCGATAGGGTCCACGGCTTCAGTCCGCCGTGTTCTTTTCTCCTACACATTTGGGTTTTTCTCAGACCTTTTCCTTTCCAAAGGTCCTGTATATACCTGGTGCACCAGTTTTTCCCAGGTGTTCCCACTCAGGAGTTTGCATTGTCCGTTAACTCTGCATAGTTGACAATGCTAAGTTGTATTCCATTTTGGTATGATCTACTCCACTCGCCGTTCCGTGCGTAAGTTTTATGATAATTCCATCTGTACTCAGTGATGGTCATTCGGTGGTCTGTGCCTGGCATAGTGTGGGCTGATTATGCTTGTTTATCATGCCACGCACCTTTTACTAGAACTTTCACTAAGTCCTTGTGTGGACAGTGTGATAGTTTCTTGTTTCCGCTCAGGGTGCGGAACCGACTTTAAACAAGACATAGTTATATCTCACCGGAAACTCCGACATGCAATTTCCCATTTCACAAGCAATGGAAAATTGTGTAGTGAAGTGGGAATTGTATAAGGAGTTGGAGGTGAGATATAACTATGTCCCACCCACCCACCCTGTTTGGGTTTGTTCTCCATGAAAATAGGCCTGAAGGGCCTTGGATGAGCTGCATCAAGTACAGCTTCATTAGAATATTGAACTTTAAAAAAATGCTGTGTTCGAGCATGAAATCGCGTAAATCGCGAGGGCTAGACATAGTTATATCTCACCTCCAACTCCTTATACAATTCCCACTTCACTACACAATTTTCCATTGCTTGTGAAATGGGAAATTTATGGGTACTCTATGCAGGCTAGCAACGGGTTAATTTTAAACCAGGTTTACCTCATTATTGCTGTCTGATGATCGTCTCGTCACCGTGAAACTCAGAGACACAACGACTTTTTCACCCTCTACTTCTTGCAAGTAGCCCTGCTCTTTGGGCACTGAGCGCTGGTTTGGACAGTACGGAACCTTTCTGTTTTATCACTTAGTTGCAATGGCTACCAGACCACCGTTGTGATGCAAATTATCCACAGTTTCATTGGTCCTACTTGCTTGTGTTCCACTTGAAGAGAACGCTCGAAAGATGTTTCTGAAATTTCTGAGTCCTCATCATGATGGTGGAAGTTTTTCAGTCCCTAGAAGTAGCAAAGTGTACTATTTATATACTTTGAGGATTTCCCAAATAAGATGGGTAACCAGTGGTAGATCTACGTGATCGATGCATAACTATAATTAATATAACTATTAGTATTAGTTGCTTTACTAACAAGTAGCAGCAGCAGCAGCACTAATACCATGCAGCAAACAAACACCACGACTGAGTCTGTAGACCATGGTAGACTGACCACCTCGTATCAACTATCATATATGTGTTGTCAATTCACAATGTTGTCTATTCGGGTTTCCGTTATTGCTTCACACCAGAGATACCAGTTTACGAGAGTTGGTAAAGTATATATTATCTCACAGGACGAGGACAGAATTATTCGACATCAACATTAGGGAGTGGATTCGACTTCTGACTAGATTATCGAAGTTTGGTTATCTTAGAGTGAACTAGAATAGAATGTACGGTACAATGCATGAGCGCGCCCCTTTTAGCTGGGCGCGCATTATTATGTGTATAGCCCGACTATGTACACTATAAAGGGATGTAATTAGATCAAATGTACGGTGGTTTTTATGTGCAGGGGCAGAAGGAGGGGAAACGGGCTACAAATGTGTACGGTACTAATTATAACATGCAGGGGCAGCGGGGAAATGGGTCAAATATGGTTATAAGTGTGTACGTACGAACTACTGCATGCAAGGCTAGGGGTAGGGGGTAATGGAATGTGTACGAATCTCTGCATGCAGGGCTAGGGGTAATGGAATGTGTACGAATTACTGCATGCAGGGCAAGGGGTAGGGGGTAATGGAATGTGTACGAATTACTGCATGCAGGGCAAGGGGTAGGGGGTAATGGAATGTGTACGAATTACTGCATGCAGGGCTAGGGGTAGGGGGTAATGGAATGTGTACGAATTACTGCATGCAGGGCTAGGGGTAATGGAATCATGCCGGGGTCGGGATCCAAATATGGGGGTGCGTATAACATATGACGTATGGTTGCCATGGCATGTGCACACCGTTCCAACCACACAGAGCCAAGCTCATCTAGGTAGTTGTAACCATGCCGGTATACTGCCGGTATGCAACCGAATGCGCGAGATATTCCTATTTTGACCACTACTACTACTAGTACTACAGTGCAGTGCTGGCAACTGAAATCCGACCCCCTGGGCGGCGCGGCTCACCGCCCAGGGGGTCGGATTTCGCACTGTACACCTGGTATACATAAGGACGAAACAGTTCTGTCCGCAGATTGAGTACTACTAGTACATCTGTAGTAGATAAAACTAAAAAACTCGATCGGATAGCATCCTAAAATCTGTCTAACAGTCAACACTCAACAGACAACCGCAACAGTCAACAAAAGACGGTGTGCCATGCATTGTAGACAGAGTCAGTAGGTCGACCACATAGCCTTGTGCAGCCTTGTTGTCCAACTTGATCTACTACTGTCTGTAGTACTGGCATTGGTAGACTCTACATGTGTGAGTTTTTGTATGTGTACTGCGGTGTGGAAAGACTGTTAGGATAAGGACGCTCGTGTAATGCTTGCTTGGATTTGCAGTTTTCCTGTATCTCTGCCGGACAATGTCGACTGCTCCGTGCAATGGTTGCGGCTCATCGAACACAACTCTAAAGTTTATCTCCTGTCTGCACACGCTGTGCGTTCCCTGTGTGCAAAATAACATCGACTTTGACGGATCAATCAAGTGTCCGCAATGTTTCTCCTCCACGCAGCTGCCGGTTGGTGTGGAGCCGCTACGGTCACTGCCAAGTCTTGTGCTCCATGGAAATCTGGAGCTGAGTGAAGCGGTTAATGGTGAGAGTCAGGCGATATCTGCATGCGAAGAATGCGGAGACGATACTCCGGCAACAAGCAGTTGTGAGAACTGCCAAGTGAGAATGTGTGAGGCACACGCCGGCGTACATTCTCTGAACAAAGGAACCAAAGGGCATATTGTGAAACCGCTCATCCAAATTTGCACCTCCTTGTCTACCATGTCTAGCAGTGCAGGATCAACGGGCAAAACGCGTGGCCAACGAAATCCCCAGTGTGCGTTGCACACAAATGATAAGTTGGATCGATTCTGCGTGCAGTGTAACCAGATTCTGTGCCCAAGATGCAAGCTGCCGCCTTCACACAAACAAGATCATCAGGTCTTGGACATCCCCAGTGCCGGTCAAATGTCCCGTGACAAGCTTTCTGAAAAGCTAGCTAGCTGCACATCCGAATCTGATGGTGTCATCGACAAAGCCATGAGAAATGTTAGGAAGAACATTGAAGCACTGAATGAACAAACAGAATGTTCTTCTGCTGAGGTCACCGACTTTATCAAGGAGCAGATTGAAAGATTAAAGAAGCGTGAAGCAGATCTGCTAGCGGAGCTGGATGCCATGAGGTCAAAGAAGCTGATACCACTGGAAAAGCAGCTGAATCGCCTGCAAGAGTGTGTTGCACAGGTGGAGAGTGCTGGGCTCATTCTGCAGTCAGGTTCGGATGATGTTGACCTACTGCGCATGTTTTCGTGGATAGATGGAACCTTGGACAAAGCCATCAAAACAACAGAAGTGGAAGGGGAGCCATGCGTAGCTGGTGGAATCGTCTTTTTCAGTACTAACACCACAGAACTACAGAATGACATTGAGAAATATGGACGTGTTCTGGATGTGGTTGACTGTGCCGTACTGGAATGTCCCGATAAAGTAACGACTCATGATGATGTCGTCCTTCGCCTCCAACTGGATGTTTTTACTGATATTGCCTCTTCTCCAGACACCACAACTGTCGCTTCATGTACTCCTCCCCCAGCCATCGTTGTTAGCCAAGCACAACTTGCCAACATCGCCATTAGAGTCACTGTGAAGAGCTGTGATGATGAGGACGTGTTGAGTTTGGACACTCTGTGTGAATCATTACCTGGACGTGTTCAAATTGATCAGGGATCACTGCCAGCTGGTCTACACACTGTGGCAGCTACTGTTGCTGGTAGTCACTTGCAAGGAAGTCCACATAGTCTGCTGGTTAGTGCTATGACAAAGCCGGTGTTCGATGCAGCCCGCTGTAGTAGGCGTTTGGCAATTGAAGGTGGCGGAGCCTCTGTAAAGTGCATCACGTTTACTATTGCCCATGCATCGGTGTGTACTACACCGATCAGCATGCACACAGGTAGTACTACTACACAGAAAGTGAGGATTGATAGGGCGCTCAACGGCAATATCTTTCTCTCTGCATGCGCATCTGGTTTTCCAAAATTGAAAACCTACCAACAAGACGAGTTGCAGTGTTACGGGTGGTGGGGCCAAACTTCACGTTCATTTCACACTGGCACAGCGCTTGGTCAGCCGTGGCGGACTGGTGACATCATTCAACTCACTGTGGATCATGACCAACATACCCTCACTGGATATCACGAGAGAACGGGTGCCACGGAAACCATTCAAAACGTGACGGGTGACCTGTACTGGTTAGTTTCACTCTGCCACATAGACGATCAAATCACTCTCCTGTAATTATTTCCGGACCATAGTTACCCTCTGCACTAATCCACTACGCAGCTGCTATCATGGCAGTAGTTATGTTTGTGCCAAAGGACTGTGGTCCGTGGAGTGTGGAGATTGGTCCCATTCCTGCTTGCAGTACGCGGCAGTGCCTTGTTACCGGGCTGCATACAGAAGTCCCTTGCTTATTCACTCACGTCTTGCGAGAATTTGCTAAAGGATGTGGGGAAACATAGCCCGGATCCAAGGTACGTGTGTTTGTAAATAGGTGGCTGATTGAAACTGATACTTCACCACTTGTGGAACCATTATGTTGGCACCACTATTGAGATGTCACAGTCTGCGCAGCAAACACATAATATTATACATGTAAAATTGTAAATATACATGATGAGGCCTTTATGGCCGAAACAGCTTGCTGTCTACAGCATTGGATATTACGCTCCTCAGCTTTGGTCTTGTTGAGCACTCTCAGTAGGCTGCTCTAGCGCTGCTGCATCACCCAATGCCCGCTACTTTTTGTAGTTTGAGCACTCTAGCGCTAGAGCGACGAGCTGTCTGTGGTGCCTCCTTTGCACCATGCGGCTGGTAGCTCGGCCTGCTTAGCTCGTAGCTGTACTGATGAGGGCTTTAAGGCCGAAACAGCTTGCTGTCTACAGCATTGGACATGTAACTGTACATGTATTGCCCATGCTGCATTCCACGCAATGTAAATTGTTTGCTTATGAGCAGATTGCGGATATGAGAAGCCACGGACAATTGAAACACAGATTAAAATAGCTTTGTAACATTGAAATACCTGTACTGTTCCAACTAAATGCACTGCAGCAATCAGTAAAGAACCTACATTACGAAAGGTACGAAGACTGTAAACTAAAACAACTAACTAAGAACATGAGAACAACGGAAGATATAGAAAACGAGCACGGCAGGACAGTGCGTAGATTACTAAACTATTCATGCTCGGATATGGTACGGTGCACATAGAGAGTGTGCTCAGGTTACACACTCAGACATGAATGGTCAAACACTAGACACTGACCTGGATTGGACATCCGTAACAGTGGTCAGCTACGGCTAGGCTATAGCATACAATGCATGTAACAGCCATGAATGAGTCTCAGTCGACCTACCAAGCATGACCAACGCTAATGCACTGGACTACAACTATCAAAACAAAAGAAAGACCGGAATATTCTAGAACAAATCTAACATACCTCCCTCACGAACGAAGAGTGATAACTAGCATCTGAGTGAGTCTAAGAAAAGAAAGTGCAAATAACGTAGCAATGAAGTGAACTAACAGACTGCAAGTAGTGTTCACTCAGTACCTTCGACTTCAAGGGGCACAAGCCGATGGACAGCTCGCTTGTAGAATCTTTCAGCCACCTTGACCTTCACCACTCGAACAATACCATCCTTGCCGGGATAGACCTCTGTCACACGCCCAAGCGGCCAGTGTGACCTTGCGGTGTGCTCGTCCATCACAAGCACAACGTCTCCTTCCTGAACGTTACGCTGCTTCTGTAACCACTTCACTTGAACGTTCAGCTTTGGGACGATTTCTTTTAGCCAACGCTTCCACACATCGTCGATGATGCGCTGTACGACCTCCCATCGCTTCCTTGGGTGAACTTGCGTCTCTGTGGTTATGTTGACTTCAGCGGCCATTGTAGAATTGGCATGTCCAACTAGGAAATGCTGTGGTGTCAATGGCTGAAGGTCCTCAACATCTGACGTCATGGTGCAGAGAGGACGACTATTGATGAGGTCTTCGGCGTTAACCAGTGCCGTGTGTAATTCCTCGTCTGTCAAATCAGCTCTGTACAGCACACCCTGTAGCACTCTTTTCATGGATTTGACCATCACCTCAAACACACCGCCGAAATGAGGCGCCCTTGGTGGGTTGAATGCCCACGAGATGCCACGTGACGTCATCTCCGCGGCAAGCCTGGAGGTGTCCAGTGACTTCACAGCTGCTCTCAGTTCTTGATCTGCCGCGACGAAGTTGGTACCGTTGTCGGACACCATCTTTTGTGGCACTCCGCGGCGCTTAGTAAACCGGCTCAGAGCTAGCAGGAAACCGGCAGTATCTAGAGAGTAGACGAGCTCAAAGTGACATGCTCTGGTCAGGAGACAGGTGAAGACACATACATACCGCTTGGCCTGAGATCGACCACGACCCTGGCGTGTGTGGAATGGTCCAGCATAGTCCACTCCGACCTTCGCAAATGGTTGTTGTGGTCCAGACGTTCTGAAATTAGGAAGCGGTGCCATTGCTGGTGTTGCCGTCTTGACGTAGCGCTTCCGACAGAGAATGCACTTGCTCCTGTGCTCTTTGACTGCTGCCTTGCCTTTGACTATCCAGTATTCACCAGCGAGCAGTGATAGAAGGTGGTTCGTACCGACGGCATGATTGGCGTTCGCATCGGCTGCTGCGATGATTAGCTTTGTTGTTCTGTGACTTCTCGGTAAAATCACTGGTGTCCGAATGCCGGGTGGTAGATGGTGTGCAGTGCGAAGTCTCCCATTGACCTTGAGAACACCAACGCCACTAGTGGCGTCTAGTACTGGTTGAAGCTTTTGTAGCGGTGAGGATGCTGAGAGGCCCTTGCCTCCTGTGACATCTGCAAACGTTCTGCCATAAACCTCTCGCTGAGCCAAGCTGATCCATACACACTTAGCACTCCATAGCTCGGACACTGTCAACTCTGGCACGGAGACGTTTCTCCCAGTTGGTAGAGTTACGGACTTGGTCGCAATCTCAGGACTGGCGGCTTGCGTGCTGCGTCGCCTAGCATTGTTGACGAATCGTCGACACCATGCGGTTATCCGTACGAGGTGATCCCAGGAGGAGAAGTGGTCTGGATGAAGACGGCTTGTGGGCAGCTCTTGCGTAGTGGCCACCATCGTGATCTCTCGTTTCAATTGACCTGGAAGCTCTGCTGGCGGCACGATGTGCTTACTGGGCCATGTGGAGGTGGGCTTGGACAAGAAGGCTGGACCTGTCCACCATGTTGCATCATCGGCCAGCTGCGTCGCACCAACACCTCGACTTGGCATATCAGCAGGGTTGACTGTGGTGCTGACGTGACACCATTGACTTGCATTACTGAACTCTTGGATCTCCGAGATGCGGTTTCCGACTTCGATCTTGAATTTCCTGCTGGGCGATCTTACCCAGTACAACACATTCATCGAGTCAGTGTAGAAGTACTGCCGTGATACAGGAACATCAAGTGCCTCACCCACTGAGCAGCTCAACCGAGTGCCTAGCACTGCACCTTGCAGCTCCAGCATGGGGATGGTCTTGCGCTTGATAGGTGTTGGTCTTGCCTTGGCGAGCGCTAATGTCACCTTTGCAGTCCCGTCATCACGCTCTTGTCGGGCGTACGTCACGGCGGCGTAAGCTGATGCAGACGCGTCTGTGAAAGTGTGGAGTGTCAGAGGCTGATCTGAACTGATCTCGGTGAAGCATCGGCTTGCCTTCACATCTCTCAGACTTGGGAACTCTGAGAACCATTGCTTCCACTCTGATGCTTGATCACTGTCCAGAGGATCATCCCAGTCTGTTCCACGGATGCAGGTGGCTTGGAAGAGAATGCGACTGCGGATGGTGAATGGACACAGCTGTCCTCTGGGATCAAACAGTCGGCACATTTGACTGAGCACTCCTCGCCGTGTGAACTGGACGTTGCTCGGTTCTGGATAGATGAATGTGAACTGGTCATCATCTGGCTCCCAGGCGACTCCAAGAGCCTTGTGAGGAAGAGGTGGCAGTTCACTGCTGGCTATGGTCATCATCTTGTTGCTGGCTCGATCTTCCAGTGGGATGGAATCCAACACCGCTTCCGTATTGCTCATCCACATCCGCAAGTGAAAACCACCACGCTGTGTAACTTGTTGAAGGTCACTCCGAGTGACGATTGCAGATTGTACTGACGGTAGCGACATCAGTAAGTCGTCCACGTAGAAGTTGTCATCAATGGCCTTTGCTACCTCGGCGCCAGCCTCGCTGCTGAATTTCTCTGCCGTTGCTTTCAGTGCTCTTCCTGCGAGGTAAGGTGATGCACGCATGCCGAATACAACCCGGCAGAACTCAAAGAACACCACTGGGTCCTGTGGTGACTCACTCCACATGAACCGATGGTACTTGCGATCCGTCTCGCGCAGCTCGACTTGTAAGAACATCTCAGAGATATCTGCGGCGAGTGCGATCGGCTGATGACAGAAGCGGAGTAAAACTTTCACCAAGTCACTCTGCAACTTCGGACCGGTGTGCATGAGATCGTTGATGCACTCTCCGTGCACCTTGGCTGAGCCATCAAACACCACGCGAACTTTTGTTGTGGCCTTGTCTTCTCTGATTACTGGGAAATGAGGCAGAATCCACTGGTCGACACCGGCAGCCTGAACTGCGGACGTTGATACTGTGTGAATGTAGCCCTTCTTCAGGTAGTTCTGAAGCACTTCTGAGTAGCGCAGCTGTACAGTAGGATTTTTCTGGAACAGACGGTGTAGCGAGCAGAGCCGCTTCCTGGCGTACTGTTCCGATCTCTGCTGAATCTTTGGCTTGCTACCGTCGCCTCGCCATGGGATGCCGACAACGAACCGTGTGCCGTTGTGGTGGAGACTTTGCACGGTCATTGCGTCAGCCTCACGCTCATCCGGAGTCAGGTAGGATGATGTGCTCTTGGCCTGCATGCCAACGCTCTCGAGGTCCCAGAACTTGTTGACGGTGTTTATCAGTGTACTGTCACTTACAGCCAGTAGTGATTGTTCCGTCATCTCTGATGCGCTGTCAGTCGGACCTTCGCCGAACAGTACCCAGCCCAACGGTGTCTTCCTGGCAATTGGACCTCCCTCACTGCAGAATCGTTCGGCAAGTGAAATGTGCAGCTGCGGCGCATTGAGACCAATCAACAGATCCACTCTGGACTCGTTGCTTGCAGGTACGACGTCACTGAGATGCGGCCAGCGTTTCAGTTCCTCTGTCCAGTCGAAGGCTGGGACGGGACGCATGATGCGCGGAAGCATCCACACTCTGACGGTCGTTGACGACTGGCCATCAGCGTGACATAGTTCAGCTGATGTATAATGCTCCAGACGGAGCTTCTCTCCCCCCAGAACAGCGGTATCCAGCGGGACGTTAGCTTTCGTTGTCTGTAGCCCGAGCTGGCTGACGAGTTCTGAGGTTATAAAGCTGCAAGAAGATCCTGAATCCAGGAAGACGTTAGCTTTCCTTGACCCTGTCGGACCCTTTGCGGTGGTGGCAACAGTCATGAACGCGACAGACTTGGGCTCGATGGTAGTGCCACATGCAGTCTGGGTGTGTGCTGTCTTGTCGGCTGCTGATGACTCTGTGCTTGTATCCTGGCAAGAAGCTGAGCGGTCCTTGCTGTGTTGACTATTGGCTCCGGTTGTCCGTTGGTTCAACTTCGTGTAGTGTAGCAGGCGATGATGTGGCCTACTACAGATGCTGCACTTGGACTGCTTGCATGACTTCGCCTTGTGGCCTGGGCCAAAGCAGCAGATGCAGACGGGCTTTGGTTTGATGAAGTCCCATCTCTGAGGGATTGTCAACTGCTTGAATTCTCGGCAATCGCTGAGTGCATGGTCTTTGTTGCAGTATATGCAACCGTTGCGGCTGTCTGGGCTCTGGCCACGAATAGTTGCTACAAACGTACGGTCGGGCCGCTTGCCAAACTTGGCTCCACCACTACTTGGTCGCTGTTCAGCCAGCTCGGCGCCACTCATTCGTTCTTCGACCTGGCGCAGACGCTGGACTCTCTTGAGCAGGTACTCTGAGAAGGCACCAATGTCGCACTGCGAGTCGTCGTGCTTTTCCATAAAGCGTGTCAACACTGACTTGGGTACCTTCTGCGTGACACTTAGGTACAACTCTCGCCCTGGTGTGATGCCGCTGGCGCTGAGATTGATGAGTGCATTCCTCAGCTTTACGGCAAAACTCTTCAACCCGTCGAGGTCTCGCTCATTGACGAGTCGCGGCGCTGACATCAATTCTTTTTCATACCGGTCGATGTCCCGTGTTGGCCCGCCATACCATGCATCTAGCTCATGCAGTGCGGCATTGTAGGCACCAGGACCATCCACAATTTCGGCAATCAACTCATAGGCGTCACCACCTGTCAGCGCTTCTCGCAGACGTGCGAACTTGTGCCCCTCTGACAAGAATGCATCGTCGTCGATGAGTTGCTTAAAGCGCTGCTTCCACCGGCTGTAATCGTTTGTCTTGCCACTGAATCTCGGCAGCTCTAGTGGTCTCAAATGCTGTCTGGACAGCATGCTGTTGTAAATCTGCAGCTGCTCTGGACCAGACAATACTGCTGCAGCGGGTGCTGGCACTGTGGTAGCTGCTGACTTCTGTGCCCTGTGACTGTGTCCCTGCACAGAACTGATGGGTGCAAAACTGGACTGCACAGTCACTGGTTTCCAATTACTGGGTGTGACACCACATGTAACACTAGTACTAGTGGTAGTGGCCACACTGTATGATCTGCCAACACCAGGCCCCAGGTGTGTATTCACTGATGCTGTCACTGGCTGGGTCATGGCAGGTAAGCCATATCTTACTCCTGCCAGTCCTGGTCTGATTGAGCTCACTGGATTGTAGTTCAATGCACTTGGCCCTGGGCCAGGGTTGAGTCTGCTGCGGCTCACCTGAGTGGCTGGATGAATGGTAATCTGCCTCTGGCTCTGGTGACTGGAAGGCTGGGGCCGACTTGGCTGAGCTTGCACAGCCGGCTTAGCTACAGCCAGTACACGACCTGTACTGTTCACACCTTGGTGATGATCCCAGGACACAGAAGCGATCGAGCTGTGGTCACTTCCTGTGCCCTGCGCACCTACTGCAGCTCCAGAGCTATCCACACGGTCTACAGGCACAGGCACTGAACCTAGTAAATCTGCCGCCGCAGTTTGTAGATCCACACTGTTACTCAACTGAACCTTGCTGAGGTCAGGCAAACTCTGAGCGCCATTCTCTGGGCCTTGCTGATCTAGATCGCCTTCTTCCTCCGGACGAGGATCTGCGTCAAAGCCAGCACGACTAAGCGTGACAGCTCCTTGTCTGGGTTTACCAGCTCCGGTATCCAGATTGCTGAGCTCCAGCCTACGTAGAAACTGGGCATGACGCTCCAGCAAACTCGTCGTCAATCTTGGACTCTGAGTTTCCTTGCCTGCACTGGCGATTGGCATCATTGCCTCGGAGCCTGCAACAGAGTGCCGACTCCCAACGGAGGAGAGTTCAAGCGCAACAGCTGCCTTATCTGCTGCTAGGCGCTTCTGAATCACGTCTCTCTGCAACTCCAAGCGTTTCTTCGCCAGTTGCTCCGCTGTCTCCATCTCAAGTTGAGCCAGCTCCTCAGCCGCTTCGAACTCTTTCTCCGCGACTAAGACCTCTAGTTCAGCCGCTTTGCTGGACGTTCTCGAGGCCTTTGAGACACTGTCCCACTCACCAAGCCTAGAAGGCGGCCTACCCTTCGTAGTTCTCGAGCTAATTCTTTTCTCCGACATCGTCGGATCCGGCTCGAAGGACCAGAAAATGTTCCAACTAAATGCACTGCAGCAATCAGTAAAGAACCTACATTACGAAAGGTACGAAGACTGTAAACTAAAACAACTAACTAAGAACATGAGAACAACGGAAGATATAGAAAACGAGCACGGCAGGACAGTGCGTAGATTACTAAACTATTCATGCTCGGATATGGTACGGTGCACATAGAGAGTGTGCTCAGGTTACACACTCAGACATGAATGGTCAAACACTAGACACTGACCTGGATTGGACATCCGTAACAGTGGTCAGTTACGGCTAGGCTATAGCATACAATGCATGTAACAGCCATGAATGAGTCTCAGTCGACCTACCAAGCATGACCAACGCTAATGCACTGGACTACAACTATCAAAACAAAAGAAAGACCGGAATATTCTAGAACAAATCTAACATGTACTACTACTACTACACGTACATGTACTGTACATGTACTACCCATGCCGCTGCATTCCACTCAGTGTAAACTGTACTATGGATATGCAGCGTTGCTATCGACTCGTTGATACCGTGGAATAGTTCGGTAGTAGAAGTAGTGCTTTCATCAATAAGCAGCTTATACTGTACTGGCTTGGATGTCACAGGCTCCCAAGGGTGCATTCAATTACAGTATGGTGTGGATTAGGCGCCTAACCAAATACAATCATTTTAATTTTATAATGTTGTGTGCTCCTAGTCGTTACACTGCTTGCAGTAACTAAGTTTTCTTTTTTAAAAGCATTCCGACTTTCGACATTCTTTTCTTGTTGTATTCTCTTTACTCATGCACAATTTTTAGTTTTTTTTGTGGGCAAGCCAGCCTCTCTGCTACCCAGAACTAGAACTGGTCAGTTTCACGTTAACTTTTAATTTGTTTTCCCTGATGTGTTCTGTACGTGGAGATATATTAAACCTGAGTATTATTTCTAATGAAGCTGTCCTTCTCAATCTGATGTACACTGTACACTGTACAGTAAAACCGACCTCTGCTTTTAGCGACCACCTGCTCTTGAACCGGCGTTTTCCATGCACGGACAGTTCTACACAGACACTGTGGGACCTGTTCTAAAGACCACCTGGCAGTTTAACTTAAAAGCCAGGTCTTGCTGTACACATGATGTACATAGAACCTGACCAAACGGCTATGCCATCATGGCATGGTCACGGTTGATACTGTTGTGACGTTATGTTCCTTTTGCCACTCCATGTTGTTGCTCATCATCAGTCTTGTCAAGATATCAACCACTGTCAGAATGTGCAAGGAGTTAGTTGTACAATCATGTGTATGTATGGAGTGACAGTGGAACGAGTGTCTGGAGGCAATCATGTACAGTAACGGTATCGGTTTAAATATAGCATGGGTGTTTGAAAAACAACTTTCTATTCTTATTTCCGATATTTCTTACACACGATAAATCAAGTGTGACATATCATAATGCAT